>NW_027466086.1:0-102500 GCF_046127955.1 Nelusetta ayraudi
GCCCAACTTATAATCTTCCCACGCAATACTGCTTTTCCAGCATCCCATAAAATACTCTGTGACGTCACTGTGCTACCGTTAAGGTCTGTATATTCCTTCATTTCTTTCCTAATGGAATCTTCAAATCGGGTGTCATTTAATAGGGAGGTGTTGAGTCTCCAAATAGTGTTTTTGTGTGGGACACCTACATTTATTTTCACATATACACCTGAGTGATCTGATATGTCGCTAACACCAATTCTACAATCTAAAACCCTGTGTCTGTCTGTTCTGAACATAAAGAAATAATCGATCCTCGAGTAAACTGAATGAGGGTGAGAGTAAAAAGTCAATTGTTTAGTGGATGGATGAAAATCCCTCCATACATCAAACATACCAATCCTTTTAATCATCTTCTTAATATTTAGTGACTCAGGATTTGTTTTCTTTGTCGGCTTTGATGAGTCTAGAGTGGGATGCAGCTGTACATTCCAAGGGGACTCGTGCCACGCAAAGCCTATTCCGACCTGGCGATCCTGTTTGAATCCATTAGCAACCAGCTACATTACCCCGGGCAGCTTCACGGGTACAGGTGGATGTATGCTAAATGCAGAGAAAATGGACTGCGTGTGAGAAAAGAGTCTGTGCGTTTGGTTTTGAAGGAGCTGCATCCAAGAGGAGTGTCATTAAGGCAAGCGGGGCGTCTCAGACGGAGGAATTACTTCTCAAACTTCTCAACTTCATCTGGCACCTGGACTCATATGATGAACTGAAGCCATATGGTATTTGTGTGAATGGATGTATCGATGGCTTTTCAAGAAAAATAATCTGGCTCAATGCTTACACAACAAGTAGTGACCCAAAAGTAATTGGAGGGTGCTACATAGAAGCGGTACAGCGTTTTGGGGGGTGCCCTAGAGTTGTTCGAGGCGACCTTGGAACCGAAAATGGCCATGTTAGAGGCTTCCAGCGTTTCCTCGTCCCTGTTCAACCAGACAACACCCTCGATAGTTACTTGGAGGGGGCCAGCACCGCCAATCAAAGAATTGAATATTGGTGGGGTTTCCTGCGTGGCCAGCGCATGGAGTTCTGGTTAGCCTTGTTTTCAGACCTCAGAGACAACGGGCATTTTGATGGCGAGTTTCTGGACAAAAGTCTCCTGCAGTTTTGTTGTATGGGCCTCCATACAGGTGAGTTTATGAATAATGTTTTATTTTCATTTTGTGCGCATGTATATGTGAGTGAGAGAGAGGGGAGGGAGGACAGAAACGGGGAAGGGGGTGTTGGGAAGACAGACAGACAGAGATGGGAGGAAAGGAAAAAGAATGCTAAAGAGAAGGGGTAGAAAAGGGAAAGGAACAGAGATGGAAGGGGAGAGAGATGGAACAGAAGGGTAGAAACAGAGAGGAAAAGAGATGGGGAGAAAGAGGGGGGGGGAGGGAGGGATGAACAGAGACAGGGAGGGAGGGAGCGGGTGGGGTTGCTCATGTGTGAATGCTGTAATTTAGTGTTTTATTTATGTTCTGCTGGCACAGCTCTTCCTAAATGTATACATTTTCTACAGGATGAGTTGGATGACACTGCACAGGTGTGGAATGCACACAACATCAGGCCATCAAGAAACCTGAACGTCCCCAGCGGTCGGCCTAATGTGATGCATGCTGTTCCTGAACTTTAGCGAACAACAGATTTTCTCTCCCCTGTTGAAGATGAACACATTCAACTGTGCAAAAATGAATGTGTCTTTCGGCTGGCTGTACCATGTAATCCAGATATTTATGAACTCTGTATCATCTTTATGGAGTCCCATCTTGCTCCACCAACAGATCCGTATCAGGCTGTGAACTTGTATTTGCACCTAAGAGAGGCCATCACTGCATCTCTCTAAACCACCCGACCCTCTCCACAGGATGGACACTTATTCCACTGCAGTGCGCCTCCCCCTGACCCTATCCAGAGAATGGACACTAAATTGTTGTGAACCTCCTGTTATTTTGTGTCTTGTTAAATCTCTAGTGTTCCTTTTAAAAATACACAGGGATATTGGTTATTTACTGCACTCCTTTGTTTCTGTTATTACGCAATCCTTATGGTGATGCTATTTACTGAATTTACTTTTTGACCTGAAGGTCGTGTGTGCAAAGAGCTGTTAAATAAAAGTAGCCATGTGAAAAAACTTAACTATGTTGTTGAAACATTGAGAAACACAGAAGCACAAGGTTACTTTAAGATTTACTTTAATTATTCTTCACTTCCATGAATTAATGAACATTAACGTGATTCTTTAAAGTCAACAATTCCTGAAAAATTAAACCGGTGTTGGACAACTCGTTCTGAATGCTTGGTTAGAGTAAACAGATGGACCTGTAAGCAGTCATTTTCAAAACAACATTTTCACTTTCAACAACAAAAAAAAAACACCCTCATAAAACTCTGCTGAAGCATTTACTATTCTGTAACACAGGTGTAACTATGGAAGCAGACAGTTACCATAATCCAAATAAAAATGCAATAGCAGAAATGCTTTTAAATTTTAAGAACGAAGCTGCATTATTTGACTCATAATTAAAATGGTTAATAAGTCATTCAATCTGCATTTTCATTTTCTTCTTCAAGACTGCTCATTCTTGTACTTAATTCAAATGAAAAAGGAAAACACATTTGAGATTTAATTTTCAAAACATGCACCAGCAAAGAGTTACCAAAATTCAATATGAAATGTAAAATTCAAAAATGAAAAAGCAATAGCAGAATGCTTTTTCATTTTAAGAACGAAACTGCATTATTTGACTCATAATTAAAATCATTAATAAATATTGCTATATGCATTTTCATTTTCTTATTCGTGTCGCACCTTTTATGCCATCAAAAAGAAAACTGAGGGAATTGCTTTTTAATTTTCGTGGTCCTGCCCTGCACAAGAGTTACTCCACCTCCGCTGTGGGTATGGCGGTATGATGCCAAGTGTCATTTGCCTCCTGTTATGTGTAAATTCTAATGTTTGTGAATTTAATAAAGATATATATATATATATTATTATTTTTTTTATTTAAAAAGAAAAGAAAAGAAAAAAAAGGTATGGCGGTATGACACCACTTTGCCATCGTTACTTCTTTCACGTCACTGAAGTTGCCGGTAATCGAGATTTAAATCGCCGAAAAACGTGGACCACTGACAGATCTCGCACCAGCATCTGCCACCAGTCGACGGATTGATCTGTTGCTTCGCATCCTTCGTCGGATGGACTGGTGGCCGACGCCGAACAGCTGTTACTCCACCCATGTAACAAATAGCTTTAGCTTTGATGTTGTGCTGGTGCATCAAGGTGTTCCATAACTGACAACAGGTTGGCTAGGGCAACCTTGTTTGCGTCCGTATCTGGGACGGCAGAATACCTGCTCAACTCGGTCCCGAGCATCAGATTCAGATACACTATTCAACTCCACCTGGGAAGCTAAATCCAGCAGGGTTTGAACAATTGTGTCAATGTGCGCCATGCTCAAATCTGTCCGACCAACGAGATCCGTCAGTGGTCCACGTTTTTCGGCGATTTAAATCTTGTTTACCGGCAACTTCAATGACGTGAAAAGTAACGATGGCAAAGTGGTGTCATACCGCTATACCTTTTTTTTTTTTGTTTTGTTTTTTTTAAATATACAGTATATATATACATTTATTAAATTCACAAACATTAGAATTTACACATAACAGGAGGCAAATGACACCTGGCGTCATACCGCCATACCCACAGCGGAGGTGGAGAGCTGCTGACGTCACTTTCCTGCGCCGCGCGCTTACTTTGAGATTGCGATTTCATTTTCGAGTTGTGGTAACTCTTGTGCAGGGCAGGACCATGAAAATTAAAAAGCAATGCCCTCAGTTTTCTTTTTGATTGTGTCATAAAAGATGCGACACGAATAAGAAAATGAAAATGCATATAGGAATATTTATTAATGATTTTAATTATGAGTCAAATAATGCAGTTTCATTCTTAAAATGAAAAAGCATTTCTGTTATTGCTTTTTCAGTTTTGAATTTTACATTTCATATTGAATTTTGGTAACTCTTTGCTGGTGCATGTTTTGAAAATTAAATCTCAAATGTGTTTTTCTTCATTTGAATTAAGTACAAGAATGAGCAGTCTTGAAGAAGAAAATGAAAATGCAGATTGAATGACTTATTAACCATTTTAATTATGAGTCAAATAATGCAGCTTCGTTCTTAAAATGAAAAAGCATTTCTGTTATTATATTCTTATTTTAATTTGGATTATGGTAACTGCTTCCATATAAAACAAATACATCCATAAATATATACAATGTGAGAATTGTTTCTTGCAAGAGCTGTACTTCAACCCATGACCATCGATAAAAGTGTACACATCTAATCGTAAACAATCTGCTGCAACCTGAATTTCCACTTCTGTGTCTATAAACCAGTCACAGCTTGACTGATGGCTCTGAAGAAGCAGTTTCCATCAGCCTCTAAATTCTCATTTGTACACGGCGAACCTAATGGGCCTTTCCAATCAGAAATTGGAAAACTCGCACGGTCCAAATGAATCTTCAAGTTTTTGCAAAGGTCTAAACAAACATCAACATCAAGGGGAGAGAAGTTACACTCTTCATTGGTCACAGCACTGACAAACTCTACGTCAGAATTATCCATGTCAAAGTGAGGAGTTTTGCTCTTCTGAAGTGACTCACTGTTGCCAGCTGGTGCTGGAATTTTAAACCGTGACCATGCAGAACCTTGGCTAATCTAATACCAGTGCCATGATCTGCCACTGCATCTTCACTAGTACTAACTGATGATGGATCACAAATCACATGTGCGAGGCGTAGAACGAGCGGAGCAGTCAGAGGCAACAGAAGAAGAAAGAAAAGCCTCCTTAGCTTAGTTGATCTTCTGTGTTGCCTCCTGGACGGTGCTGGCCTCCTCTGGCTTGGTGCTGGCAACCACAGGAGCCACAGGAACCACGGGCACAGCTCTGGTCATCTGCGGCGTTGCCTCCACCTGATTAAAATAAGAAAGATGTGATTTTATGCCAATAAACATAGAAAGGAAAACACTAGGCTTTACACGATCACGATTTTTGTGCCGATCACCGATCAGTGAGTTTAAATAAACCGATCACCGATCACCGATCACGTTAGGGGCAATAAATACTTGTTTCTGTACACCCCTTGCCTTCTCACGAGCACCGTCAAAAGTTGTTTGCTTTAGCATCCGTTTCAGAGTTTGCTTTTCTTTTTCTTTCTCCGCAACAAGCAAAAAAAAGGGAACACAGGATCTACTGTGCCATCTAGAGCCCAAACGGACACACAGCAGACAAAAGGAACTGACAACAATGTAAACCCAAATCTATACATTTACATAACACTCGGATACAAACAAATAAACATGTCGATGCTGTGAAACTACTTTGGAGGAAATGAGACAGATTAAAAAAGTTTCAACACGACCATGACGTCATTGATCGGTGATTCATGACATGACGCCCGATCACAAACGTTTCAAAAAATGCCAAATATCGGCCGATCCGATACAGCCGATAAGATCGGTGTAAAGCCTAGAAAACACACACAGGTGATGAAGTGGAAATGAATAAGTACAAACCTGCTGCACTGCTGTGACATTGTTGGAGGCAGACTCAGTCATGTGGACAGTTGAACGTGTTGCCCACACCTGCAAATACAAGGACACAAAGTAACGTTTAAAGAACTGCATTTATTGTCCTATCACAAAGATGCACACAATGAAATACACATATCCCAAATACCAACATGTCACTTGTTTGTTTTGGTTTTTGAGGCAACGCGTGCTGATCCACGTCTCAGGCTGGACATCTGGAAGAACATAAAGAAATTAATTCATAAACAAAGTGACACACTAATTAAACTGTACATGTACTGTACATATGTGATCTTGTGTTGATAATAGGGGTGGGGCGATACGGCTAACCCACGATTCGATACTGTGACGATATTTGGCCCACGATAATGACAACATCACGACACACAATATCTTCGAAATTTTGCAGACGATATGTGACTGAAAAAGAAAAAAATACCCATAAAAAGGAAAATGCCTGTGATCTTGCATTTATTCCAAAACTTTGTATAATGTACAAACAAACGTGCACTGCACAAGCAAACATATTAAAGTGCATGAACATTAATAACTTTCATGTAAACAAGGACAGTGCTTTCTGGTAATGTAAAGTCAGTAGCAACTTGTTTTATCTCAATTTGGGGATTTCGGATATACAAACCGACGGGAAGATGAGAGAGGGAAAAAAATCCTTTCACTGCCCCGATTCTGAAAATCAATAAAAAATGATGCAGACAAAATAAATAAATAAATAACCGCGTCCCCGAAATATACGGGACAAAGTGAAGTGCGTCCCCCATCAGTTCATTACGGGACACGCTTTTTTATTTGCAAATATGGGACAATCGCGTATTTTACGGGAGGGTTGGCAACCCTATCTAGACCACAGACGGAAATTAAATGAGGTTTTGTCATTTTCCATAAAAAACGGGACAAATTGTGTCCCGGGAGAGATTTTATCTTTCCCGGGACAGGTGGACAGGTGGTGTTTGGAAAAAAATATTGATATTTGCCATCAGTGTATCGATATTATTGCGACAGAAAGCACAACAATATATTGCAAAATTGATTTTTTTTTCACCCACCCCTAGTTGATAAGTGTATGAATAATTGTGTGAATGTTACCGTGGCAGCTGGGGAAACCCTGCCACATGACTCCACGACGGTCTCCATGTGGTCCAGCAGCACAGCCTCACTGAACCACACGGGATTGGACGGGATGTCTGTGTGAAATGCAGTCTCAACAGCTGTTGGTACTGTCTATAAAAAAAAGAGGAGAGGAAATCAGAGTCAACTTAGGATAAGTGTTCATTTTTAAAATAAAAAGTTGCACAGTTTGACAAATACACGATTGGGGGGAAAAAAAAAGAGGGATGAACAGGTTACCTCAACCTCCTGTCCAACAAGAGTCCATTCAGGAGCGGGTCCATACACTGGCATGTAGACAGGACCTGTCACAACCACTCTGGGAGACACCGTGGGCGATGATTGGTTGTGGCACAACACCCCTGGCCTAGGTGAAGGGGGTGCGAGCTGATGGAGCATGCAGCATGCAGACGCTCCACCAAAATCAGTCCTGAGGTGCACCTAAACAGAAAACAACATGTTAACACATATTTGTCATATCAAATGAAGAGCAAGTAAGGCTGAAGAAGGCAAAACTTACACCATCATAACACCACCATGTACAGCTGACGAAGGGGGAGGTGATCGGCCATATACACAAATGTTAAACCTGGAAGAAGTGTCACATAATCAATTATGTAATCACACAATTCTAAGAAATATCTGTTAGCACAGTGTCACTGAAGAGAAAAAAATACAACAAAAATATGTATTTTACACACCCATGCGTGCAGCAACACGATGTTATACTTGACGTAGCGCTGTTTGTAGTTCTGGCTTGACAGTCAGGCGAGGTGGAAAGTCAAGCACAAACACCTACGAAATAGTTGTATAAAAAAAAAAACCCCAAACAAACATAAAAATGCAAAATAAATTCATGAATATTCTTGTTATTGAACTATGGATCATGGAATTACTTGATATTGATAAAACAAAGTGGCGATGACATTCATGTGTTCAAATTTGTTTGTCACAGCAGATAAACAAACCTTGGGCCAGCGGTCCAACACAGTTGCCAGTAGCGCAGCAAAATCCTGGGCGGAGTCTGTTACAAGCCCGTGTTCAAGGTTGTTGCCCGGGGCGAGAACACAAAACCATCCACAAGTGGACAGAGATGTGAGTCTCCCACCACCAGAAAAAAAACATAAAGAAACTCGTGGCTTGACAAAATCACGACCCATACCTTCTTGTCTGATAAGATAAACAGATAAACCTTTATTCGTCCCACGACGGGGAAATTTAGGATGGTTGCTGGTTGCTGGTTGATGGGCCTTAAGAACGAACTTGCACTGTTTTGTCAGTCAGTAGCAAAACGGGCCATCTTCGCACCCAGGTTGCTGACCAGTACCACGCCCTGTGTAAATTGACAAAAAAGAAAAATCTAAATATGTTTTTGTAAGATTTATTTGGAATACAACATAACAACACAGGCAGAACATGAAATCATGAACGTGGAAGTACTCACAATGTTCAAAGTCCTTCCGAGGTGGAAAAGGTGTCCAATCCCGTTTTTGCTTCAGGCGTCGTTTCATGGCCAGAGAGCGACGGAATGCCTTGGTGTTCGGCATCTGAACAATGAAATGAAAGATTGTGTCATTTTCAATGAAGGACAATGATAACACAAGTTTACAGAAAGGTTTCTGTACCTTTGCAGCTGGAGACGATGAGCTTAAATCAATAAAGCAAAAGAAAATGTGTATGTGTACTCTTGGACCCTAACCCTAATGCCATACAAGTCTATGGGGTGAAATTTCAGCTTTGTCCTACAGCTATGGGGCCACTTGCTTTTTCATCAGGAGCCCCCAAGAAGCACCCACGCCAAATTTGGGGCTTCTAGTCCTTGAGGAACCCCGAAACCCTAACCCTAATTTCAGCTAACCCTAACCCTAACCCTAACCCTAGTTTCAGCCTTATTGTTAACCCTAATTCAATGCAAGTCTATGGGGTGAATTTTCAACTTTGTCCTAGAGACATGGGGCCACTTGCTTTTTCATCAGGAGCCCCCAAGAAGCGGCCACGCCAAATTTGGGGCTTCTAGTCCTTGAGGAACCCCGAAACCCTAACCCTAATTTCAGCTAACCCTAAACCTAACCCTAACCCTAGTTTCAGCCTTATTGTTAACCCTAATTCAATGCAAGTCTATGGGGTGAATTTTCAACTTTGTCCTAGAGACATGGGGCCACTTGCTTTTTCATCAGGAGCCCCCAAGAAGCGCCCACGCCAAATTTGGGGCTTCTAGTCCTTGAGGAACCCCGAAACCCTAACCCTAATTTCAGCTAACCCTTACCCTAACCCTAACCCTAGTTTCAGCCTTATTGTTAACCCTAATTCAATGCAAGTCTATGGGGTGAATTTTCAACTTTGTCCTAGAGACATGGGGCCACTTGCTTTTTCATCAGGAGCCCCCAAGAAGCGCCCACGCTAGATTTGGGGCTTCTAGCCAATGAGGAAAAATTTGGAGCAGACACGACAGGGTTACAGCTGAGAAGGCACTTAAGATCCTCAAAGGACTGTTGCCACTAACTAGACCAAACAAATGGTTTCAATGGACTGGTTAATTCTTCTCTCGTGGCCGGCAGCTCCACTGCCTTAGTGCTGGAGATGCCCGCTCAGGGGCGCCGCCAGGAATTTTGGGCCCCCTGAAAAAACAAACAAACAAATGGGACTCCTTTGCGCAGCGCTTGTCAAAAGCTTCACATCACTCTAAAAATACAGGATAGTTCAATAATAGTGCTTGAGTCCATCTTGACAGTGTCAATGTATTTTTATTGTGAATTCTCCACGAAGCAAACTCTTAACATTGATGAATGATTCATGAAAAAAACACTTGATGTCTCTCGGACAAAGTTGAGCTTTGACCTTCATAGACTTGCACTGCATTAGGGTTGAGCGATAAGGCTGGAATTAGAGTGAGGGTTTTGGGGTTCCTCATGGGCTAGAAGCCCCAAATTTGGCATGGGTGTGTCCTGGAGGATCCTGATGAACCTGAAAGTGGCCCCATGTCTCTAGGACAAAGTTGACCTTTGACCTCCATAGACTTGCATTGAATTAGGGTTAACGATAAGGCTGAAACTAGGGTTAGCTGAAATTAGGGTTAGGGTTTCGGGGTTCCTCAAGAACTAGAAGCCCCAAATTTGGCGTGTGCGCTTCTTGGGGGCTCCTGATGAAAAAGGAAGTGGCCCCATGTCTCTAGGACAAAGTTGACTTTTGACCCTCATAGACTTGTATGGCATTAGGGTTAGCGATAAGGCTGGAATTAGAGTGAGGGTTTCGGGGTTCCTCATGGGCTAGAAGCCCCAAATTTGGTGTGGGTGTGTCCAGGAGGATCCTGATGAACCTGAAAGTGGCCCCATGTCCCTAGGACAAAGTTGACCTTTGACCCTCATAGACTTGTATGGCATTAGGGTTATCGATAAGCGATACAAACCTGGTGAGTTTAAGACTTAGTGACTCTACGTACATGAATGTATGGGGTACCCCGTCCTTACCTTGTTCCAACCTTCCCTCCACAAACCTGGCTGTCCAGTGCCAAAGTCAAAGTGAGAGAGAGAACAAAGAAGGAGGAGGGCCTGTGACGCCGCTGCTGATTGGATCCTTGGTCGGTTGAATGAGCCAATTCTAGAGCTCCCTTCGGTGTCCACACACTGCAAAATATATCTAAGAAATAAACACTTAATTTGAGAAAGAACAGGCTAGAAACAAGTCAAATTATCTGCCAATGCAGAAAGATATTTAGACTTGGTAAGATTTCTTAAAATAAGACGATATATCTAGGCATTTGAAGAATGGAAAAACTCTTGAAATAAACAGTAAAGCACTCATTCCAAGGACTGTACTAAGTCAAATAAACTTGATACTAGCTTCTCAATTCTTTTTTCACGTTTGCTTCTTTCTTAATTTGAATGAAAAGATCTTAAAACCAGACCTACTAACAGTGCAATTCTTCTTAATTTAAGTGTTCACAATATTAGCTTTTTTTTCTCAAAATGAGACAAAGCATCCACCCCCCCTACGCCCATTCCCCCCCAAAAAAAAATAATTCAGCAAACAGAATTAATATTGTCAACAACTATTTATTCACTTAAATTGCTGACAGTGCCTTCACTGCCTTGTAATAAAAACGTCACTAAGGCATTGCATCTTAAAACAACCTCAAGCAATCATTTCTAGAACGCAAGTAACAATTGTTACAATATTCACCGTCATCATTATTGAATATTGATTCAGATTCCCTGACACTCAGTTACACACAAAAAAAAAAAAAACAGTATGGGGACAGCATATAGTGTTGTGTTCCTATCACCACTGATAACATGTTTGTTCCAACAGACTCCCACCCACCCTCAAGTTACAACTACCAGGGGAGTGTATCACTACCTATGCCTAGTACACAGCTCTACTCCCCAATAAAATCTTTCCATTCTGCCATGGTCTTTTTTGTATGAGGCTGTGGTGTCTCACTCATGGATAGTGTCCTGTAGCACTTCTGTCTGAATGACAGAGAGAAGGGTTGCCACACACTTTTGGATATGTGAGGTGCAGGGCATAGTAGTAACCCATCAGATGAAGCAGACCGTCACTCAAGTCTTCCTTGGCAAGCGTGGTGGCGGGAGTGGCTCCAAGACAGATGAGACAGCGGGTCCCATCAAACAGCAACACAGGCTTGCAGAAAGACCTCTTCTGCGAGTACATTGTGGGATCTTCTGTTGGCTAAAGAAAAAGAAGAAGGAAACGCCACATCCATGCATGGAACTATGAAGTGTTGAATGTGAGAAAATGCGAACAAACTTTCACCTGAATGACATGAAGCAGTGCCTCACTGGCATGTCCCAGCTTCTTCGGTGGTGGACTTGGTGAAGGAAAGAGTGTGGGGAGTGCCCTGAGCAGCGCGATGGAATATTCCACTGGAATAGAACAAATCAACTTTGAGTTCAAAGTTAGTCTTCCTAAAAATGAGTCTTATTAGGTTTGTGTTGATCACCAAAAAATCTTATTTTTTCAGCATCTATTCATTCAGCGCAACATAAACCATCCTATGTCCAAGGAAACAGCTACACAGTCAATTAGAGACACAGCAAAATGAGTCACCTACATCCAGCGTTATGCGTGGCTTCATCACTTCATTTTTTTTCCAAACACCATAAAATTACACATTGGTGCAGAAGTCTTCCCATCTCTTTTTTTAGTTCATCAATGAATTTTCTGTTGCCCTTATCCAGAATGCGCCGCAGCTCATTCATCGCCAAGTCAATTAAAATCTGCAAAAATGCTTGCTTTTCATCATAAACCAAAACAAGTTAATCACTTACACGATAAAGATCCTTGACACATGGATATGCATCCAGGATCTTTGTTGGCCTTGTCCTGTTCTTTCAGAACATCACTATCAATGATCTTCTTGCTTGAAACTGCAGGTCAAGAATTTGGGAGACAGCATCTTGGTTGGGTTTTGGTTTCTTGTACAGCTCCTGCAGGGTCTGATAATGTCTGGCCTGTGCTGTCAGACCATCTTTGGCTGATGAAATGGAGGAGACAAATCAGTAAATCAGTCAAATGGATGAAATTGTTTGGAGCATCAAAATATATCAAATGACAATTCAAATGTAAAAATGCCTGTGATATATCATGATATCCAAAACTATCATAACATTGCCTGGCTTTCATACATTATCATTATTATTAAAATGGACATGTTTCTACTTACGTGAAGTGTGGCCATTATCAGAACTGCGCCCTGGTGTGTGACACAAAATAATTGTTGATCCACCAATTGAGTCTGCATCATGATCTTCTTCTTGGTCACTTGCTGAGAAGTCAATGCGATGCCTTTTCTTCTTGTGGCACCTCTCTGGTGAATCTCTTGTGAAGATTCTTGTAAGTGCTCGCCTGTGGTAAATAAAATTTCACTCATTGAAAGAACAAATAAAGATGGAAAGTGAACATGCACAGATAAAAAAAGTATCAGCCAAAAATAACCACACGCTTCAAAATCTAAGTGCGCAAAATAATATAATCACTTACATGTTTCATTGTTTTGTCTTAATCCTTCAGCATGTGATAATACTCCACTAGTCTTTTAGCCATTGCAGTGACTTCATGCTTAGAAGGGTACCGGACCCCCTCTCTTGCTGACTGGCTCTCAAGATAGAAATCATGCTGGTGACAGTGTTTCTCACCAGCCTGCATCTCAGCTCTTTGAACATGACACATTTCCCCTCACTGGCAGGGTGGGCAATCTCGAAGTAGTGCTTACGAGCTTGCTCCAACTCACTGTCTGTATAGAGGGTGGGCAAACTTTTTTAGCAATGGGCCACATGACAGACCTGCATCGAGTCGGCGGGCCACGGAAGGGGGGTTTGTAGGTAGGTACAGAATTAGTCCGGGTGCAGAATCGTTCTGGGCGTAGTGACTGCCCGATACGGCAACTCCATTGGGACATACCTCTACATCGCGGTCGAACGTGATATATGGATAGATCACGGTCAAAACGCTATTTCACGGGTGATAGATAGATAGATATATAGATAGATAGATAGATAGATATATAGTGTGTGTTGAATACATACATTCGTATATACATATATATATATATATACATATATATATATATATATACATATATATATATATATATATATATACATATATATATATATATATATATATACATATATATATATATATATATATATACATATATATATATATATACATATATATATATATATATATATATATACATATATACATATATATATATATATACATATATATATATATATATATATATATACATATATACATATATATATATATACATATATACATATATATATATATATATATATATATATACATATATATATATATATATATATATATATACATATATATATATATATATATATATATACATGTATATATATATATATATATATATACATGTATATATATATATATATATATATACATATATATATATATATATATATATATATATATATATATATATATATATATATATATATATATATATATACATATGTGTGAAGAGAGAGAGAGAGAGAGAGAGAGAGAGAATTTCGTGTATACAACATAATACAAACAAAGTACTGTAAATACGGCAGGGATTGACAGAAAAAAAAAGATAACCTTAATAAATCGATGTAGTTTGTCCTAATAGAGTTGCCGTATGTGACGTTGTTGGCATTCGCCCACTGGACAGAGGCGACTGCCAATTACGTCACATACGGCAACTCTATAAACGTACCGTGATCTATCCATATATAACGTTCGAACGCGATGTAGAGGTATGTCCCAATGGAGTTGCCGTATCGGCAGTCACTTCCGGAACGATTCTGCACCCGGACTATTTCTGTACATACACCTCGTTGACGGGGGGGAAGCACGCTATCGCTATCGCGCTACACTAACTCGGCAAAGTTACGTGCCGACAAAGTTTCGTTGGGGGGTGCGGTGTTGGGGGGTTATGACTGGCTTCACGCGGGCCGGACAGAGACACGCAGCGGGCCGGATGTGGCCCGCGGGCCGGGGTTTGCCCATGTCTAGTATAGACAACATATTGTGGAGGAGCAGGAAGCTGTAGGGTCCTCTTGGGGCTGCTTTTCACCAAAGGAGTGGATGTCTGAGGACAGATTGGAGATGTTCCTCCTGGTGAAGACACAGTTCCTGGCTTCATTCGGGGCAGCCTTGTCTGGTACGGTGGAATTCTCAGCCGAGAGGAAACCAGATCCAAAACATTATGAACAAGAGAGAAACAATCGACACAATTAGGAGAAAAGAAAAAAAAAGTGTTATGCTCGATGTTTTCAGAGCAAAGTAGGTAACCAATCACATCTACACTAATAAGGGCCCAAATCCGTTTCCTCCTGAGAAAGTGTTCTGGTCCAGGAAAAAGGTCTCTCAAATCATCACGACTGAGGGTGTGGAGCAAGACTTCATCGATGTTGGCAGCTATAAAGACAGTCCAATCATTAACAAACCTACATTTTTTAACTGATGAATTTAATTCAACTTGACAAGTCAAACCAAGTTTGTTTTGTGCCAATTTCTGTTATCAGAAATAATTGTAAATGCAATTCAGTTTAGACATTTTGTCTCAAATTTGTAAAATACTTCTTTTTGAAATCAGTGTCAGCATACAGTTATTTTAATTACTTAGCGGACAAATCACAGTAATGGAAATTTTTTCATACCTACACATGACATACCATTTAAAATTGATACTGTGACATCATCCAGCTCATCCATTATTGGCCCCGGTTTGGATGTCCATTTAATTTCTCCTCAATCTGGCAGGGAAAAAAAAAATCATCATATTAAGGTCACAATTAGGACAAGCTAGCCTTCCGACTCAAGATCCGTTTTTTACAATGCCCACCTGCCATGGATCCCAAAGTTCCCATGCAATTAAAAGTTGTGACACCTTATCTGAATGATAACCCTAGGCAGCTCAACGGATTGCTAGTCATACAGACAACAATCAAATTTGGAGTGAAACTTGTAACCACAATGCCTGCAACATGGTGGTACTTATGGTAATAATCATCAAATACCAGTGTTCTTCGTGACAAAATGACAACATCTGATAGGATTGTGCCACCTTGAACTGCAATCAACTTAAATTTTGATAAAAACAAGCAAATTGTACCTAAACTACATCTTCAATCAATCCAATTTGAGCACCCTCTACCCCATAAACTGAAGATACTGCAATACAAACTTGGTAGTACAGTATTTCATCATGCCACATATAACTAGGAATGCTAATTGCTTGTTCACATGACTAGAATTGCAGTACATCAATCCAATACAAAATACACACTTGTGACACTTGTCATCAAGCTCATAAATCCATCGAGTCGAGATGAGCACGTGCACGGAGTCGGACTCCGTGCGTTCACATTAACAGAGCATTGCGTTTGCATAAATTATGCGCGGCTATCGAGCTAGAAGCCGAGTCCGATTTGGTGCACACAACCACACTATAATGCCTCTCAATGTCCTAACCCATGCCACGCAACACAAACGTGAGGGACCGATTTGAGTTTCTCACGGGACCAGCAGTGAAGTCACAACCGTCGCCCCAAATGAAATGTCGCAGTAGGAGCCTGAGGATTTTCTGACTCAACATGCTGATCATCAGGTAACGTAATGTTGGCTTCCTTGACGACATTAGACAACTCCCTGTTTATATTTTATTCATATTTTAGTACAAAGCCTCCTTGTTTTATGATCTGCTCCTGTTGGACTTGTTCAGTTTTTGTTTTGACATTATGTTTGTTAGTATTCATTTCAAATTAACAAGAAGTACCGGTACATATATAATATAACACTTGCTTCAAACAAAGCATAACTAACTGTACATATCATATCTACAGGAAGGAGCTGGTACATTAAGTGAGAATATTCAAGAATATTAAGAGAAGATATATTCAAGGTTGTCCTGAGGTCAACTGTACCAACCATTGCCAGAGCTTATGGAGCAATTTGATGTTATTGTACAGTAAAAATGGAATATTGGGGCTGTCGCAAAAAGGCTTAATATCTCCAAAATGATACTGTACATATGCTTGATAATGACTGAGGATATAGTCAGGGTGTTCCTCAGGTCAACTGTACCAACCACTGACAGAAATTATGGAGCAAAGCAATGTTACTGTACAGTAAAAAATTGAGTACTGGGCCCTTTTTGCCTGTTTGAAAAGCTAAAAAAAAAAAAAGGAAAACAAGAACTTTGAGGCTTAATATCTCCAAAATGGTACATTAAATATGCCTTATAATGATTGAAGATATATTCAAGGTTGTCCTGAGGTCAACTGTACCAACCATTGACAGAGCTTATGGAGCAATTTGATGTTATTGTACAGTAAAAATGGAATATTGGAGCTGTCGCAAAACAAAACAAAAAGCCAACTCTAAGGCTTATTATCTCCAAAATGATACAGTAATCAATCACATTTAGAAATCAAATGTTTCTAAAAGTCAGTAATGTCAAGTCAGTGCTTGATGTGTCATCAGCAGGCGTCGGCGTCAGTAATGGGGTATCGGCGGGTTTCGGGCGGAATCGCCAGCCGTTGGGAAGCGTTGGCGGGTGTCGGGGGCTCGTGGCCAGGTGGCGGACGTCACGGCAGGCAGTGGCCAGGTGGGCTCAGTCCCGCAAACGCTGCTTACAGCTTTAATTTTTCAATCGGACATTGACTCTGTGTAAAATACTGCACAGACGCAATGTCAGAGTTTTAGTAGTGGTTTTTAGCATACATAACAATAGCTTATAGGTTAATGTTTAGAGAGTTATTTTTAGTAAAACTGTAAGTTCGTATTACCATGTGCCTTGCAGATTCTTGCCTTTGTGATCACGGGAAGTGTAACAGTCAAAGTTATGATGTTTGTGTCTAAAGCCAATGGTGGACATGAATTGATGTCTGTGTGGATGTTTTCACTCTTGTGTCCTGTGATCAAGAATGATCAAAAGGGGGGAATGTAATGGGAAATATGTATTCTTGGGTTATTCTTTATTATGTTGTATTCTGTGTCATATGATCACTAGTAGCACGTGTAATCTGTTCGTTTCATAGTATAACCTTCTCGAGACATTCTCCTCGTGGTCCACCAGAGGAGGCTGTAAATGTGTCAGCTTGTGCTGATTTTCTGTGCTTTGTTTTCCTCTTCTTCCCTTCCTTATCTCTTCCCCTCCCAGTCCAGTGTATAAGAGACCTTCTTCCTCCTTTCCTCCTCGCACTCGCACTCCCATTTTACTGTGTTTTGTGCCTCGGAGCTCCGATCCCCTTTTTATTGTTTGTTCATTAAATTACTTATTATCCCAGTATTCCTGCATCGGCATCTTTGCTCTATTCCACAACAATTTGGCGTCACGAACAGGATAGCTGAAGACCCGTCAGTGAAACTCTGGGACGTCGAGGGCCCGGGACCAGGAACGGAGGAAACTCCTCGTTCCCCCTCTACCTCGAACCAAACATTCAGAGATGAGAGGATCGGCGTCTAAGAGTGGATCTGATCGGCTTCACGTCTATCCAAGTGAACCTGGAAGGGAAGTGCTGATTCAGAGATCGGGTGAGAAGTAATTGTTCTTGTCTCAGACATATCAGTGACCAGTGGGTTGTTTTTCTTGTCGTCTACGAACGGTCCCGGGGCAGGACGGAGCGCATACGTTAACCGTGCCTGTCAGGTAGGTGTTGATTCTGAATCAACACTGAATTCCCGCTCCACAAGTGAGCCGGACGCCTTTGGTGGGTAACTACCAGAGGGGTGAGTTTTTTCTCTACCTTTTTGCGCCTTAGTAAGAAAAAGGGGTGCACGGGGACGCCTGTGTAACTTTCCGACTTGAAATTTTGTGAAAACTTAGTGAAAAGTCGGGAGGGCTAAGTCTAGCTAGACATGGGGAAGAACCAGAGCAAAGTGGCTGCTGCTGTTCCCCAGCGGGGACCAATTGTGGACGACATGAGAAAGAAATATGGTCCAGATTGTCTTGACATGTTGGAAATTTGGGTTGAAAAGTATGATTTCCCAGCAGGGGGATCACTGAGTTTGGAGGAATTGAGAAACCTCCGGGATAAATTGAAGATAGCAGAGGGAGAGGTTACAAAAAACAAAAAACAAAGAAATATGCAATTCAGATCATCAAAGATCATGAAAGGTGTTTTTCATTTTGGAAAACTGAAGCAGAGGTCAGGGACAGGAAACAAGTGGAAAAACGTGTGAACAGCGCTGTGCACTCGAGCACAGGGGTGACAGAGATAACGGCAGAGGGTGCACACACTCACACACACTCCCCAGAGGAGGGAGAAAAGGAGCCGTTCACACACGAGCATTCAAATGCACCAAATTGTCTGTATCCTTCTCTTACAGGCCCGAGGGACCCTCTCCTGGACATGCCTGTCTTCCCTCCTCCCGCCTGCCCTCATCCAACGCTACCACCATACAACCCTGCGCACTCCAGCACCGACGCCGCAGCGTTGCCACGTTCATCAGGACTGACGTCAACCAAACGGCCAGCCTCATTACTGCTTTCAGACAAGGGCTGCTCCCCCAGATCACCAAAACAGTTAACAGAAGCTGCTGCGTGGGGATTGAAGATGCCTGTCTGAGGGAGGTCCGACGTCATGCAGTGCACGCTGAGAGGCTTCTGCAGGAGGCCTCCCTCACCATGATGAAGCACCTCAGTGACACGGCGAGACGGACCCCTGGCCTACAGCGTTTTCGCAGGGAAGTGATGCACACACACACATGCAACACGCTTCTTGCAATGAAGAAATGCTTGCTGTCCCCTCTAACTTCCCTTCCCCTGCTGAC
The DNA here is from genome assembly GCF_046127955.1 of Nelusetta ayraudi. Taxonomy (NCBI): domain Eukaryota; kingdom Metazoa; phylum Chordata; class Actinopteri; order Tetraodontiformes; family Monacanthidae; genus Nelusetta; species Nelusetta ayraudi. The sequence continues at coordinate 19,051 of NW_027466086.1, forward strand.
AAATACACTGATTCATATTCTGATGTGGATTATTCGGAAACGTATACTGATTTACAGGTCAATGCTGATTTTTGTTCTGACAATGATTTAGGTTCGACTGATTGCTCATTGCTTTGATAACATTGTTTAAGTTGAGTTTAAATTTACACTATTTTTTTTTTCTTAGCTGCTAATTGTTCAAAAATGCTGATGTTAAAAGTGTGTTTGCACAGTAAATGTTATGGCACTTTAATTCATATGGCAGTACATTTAAAATAACTGGCCGTCAAGTTCCAGGAACTGACAAACTGCACTGAGTTGAGTGAGATTCTCCAAAGGAACTCCAGTATAAATGTGGACTTTACATTCTAGTCCCCTGTGAAGAAAAACCCAAAAGTGAACGTTTTTGTGCCTCACCCTTTCTAACTGGGACATTTGCAAGGGAACGCAGACTGGTTATGCTGCTCCCTGATAAAAGAAAAATGTTTCTGCTGTTACCTCAGAAATTGCCTGTTATTATTGTGGCTCAGGATTTTGGAGGTAGATTTTTTTTATTTTTCATAAGGAACAGGATAACAGTAATGCCCTGGCATTGGCAATAAGCTTTAATTTTGTATTTGCATTTTTTTTAACTTTAGATTTACATTAAAAATGTTTCTGTGAGATGCAAACATGCACACACACACAAGTATACACACATGCAAATATACACACACACCCGCACACACGCACACACACACACAAATAGACACAAGCGCGGGTACACTGTTGTACACTATTGCATAGCTTATTGTCTTATTGATCCATGAGTAGATTATTATCATCGTTATTATTACTATCAACATTATTATTATTATTATTATTATGATTATTATTATAACTATTATTATTATTATTACTATTAACGTTGCTATTATTATCATCGCTATTATTATTAACATCACTGTATGAACTTGCATGTATGTTTGTATGGGTATATATGCACTATCTGACAATTAGCTATGCATATTTACGATCTGTTTTGTTCTCTTTTAACACAATTGTATATTGTTGCCAGTTGCCTCCTCTACTCCTCTCTCTCTATCCCTCTCATCATCTCATCATCCCCCCCCACACTCATTTCCCCTCTCTACTCACCCCCCTATCTGTCCCCCTCAGTCCGGTCATGGCCAGAATGTCACCAAGAACATTATAATAAAACCACTGAAGAGGTAGCTCCTGAAACCACCCACGTGGCTCACACTCTCAAGATCTACCTCTGAGAATAAAATCTGTCAGCCATCATAGACATTCAGAGACACTTCTGCTTGTCATTATGGCCAGACCGGACAAGGGAAAAAAAAAAAATAAAAAAAAATAAAAAAAATGTTTCTGTGTAAAGTGCTGATGTTAAGTGTTTGCACGATAAATATTATGGTGCTTTCGTTTATATGGCAGAACATTTAAATTAAAGTGTATGAAAGACTTCTTTTAAATTCATTATTGGCTTTTGCGTATACAACGTGATTAATCGTGATTGATCAGGTAATCATGCGATTAATTGCGATTAAAATTTTTAATCGTTGCTGTAGTGCTGCATCTGGGCCTAATCTTCTTTTCACAGGACAATAGGAATTTATTGCAGCACGGCCTTCCGATGAACCACGTTAGGACGCAGAGGTGGTACCCGATTGGCTGTGATGCGACTCTTCTGATGATCAGATCTCATTTGGGGTCAGGAGAGACCGTAAAATACCCACTTTAGGAAAACACTTTCCCCACAAATCACAGGGGGGAGTCAGTCCAAGGGGACCTGGCGCCAGGAACGAGGGATCCTGCTTGGAACTATCCCCAAAGTTTACGACTCTTATCTGCTCCAGGACATTCCTCAGCTTTGAACAACAACACCAGATGTTCATGAAGGACTCACATTTGCAAAATTTTAAAATGTTAAAAACGGTATTTTCTTCTCCACAGGGACACTTCAAACTCACGTATTCACAATTGTTGTCAAAATTAAAGCACAAATGGACTTTGAATGGTTTCCCTAGCTCAAGGTTTGGCCAACCCAGGATTCCATCCTGAAGGAGATGTACAATGGAACTTCAGGTGGAGCCACAGTGCCTTCAAGAGGCAGGAATAGGAAGTGCCTCTGGGGGGTTGATGTAGACTTGGACAAACGTTTCATCAGTTTATCTCCCTCTGCGTTACACAGTTAATTCTTTCCTTCCCACATTTCTCTTACATGCCCCATGCTACACTCTAACAACTTTCACTCTCATTAGGGTTACAACTATGGCACACTCGTGTCTTAGCTATCTCTAGCATTACACACATATACATATGCACATATATATACAGATTACCAACGTATATGAGTGTATGTATCTATATTATATATGTGTATATATATATATATATATATATATATGTGTATATATATATATATATATATATATATATATATATATATACATATATATATATTAGATACATACACTCATATACGTTGGTAATCTGTGTTTCATATGTCTATAGTTATGTCGGCAAAAATAAAATAAAGATTTGTTTATGCCTTTGTTACCCTGTTTCATTAAAATCTCATTTTCAGGTATGTGTGTTTAGATTAGGTTTATACATATGTTGATATATGTGGTACTTTATAATTAAGACGGTTCAATATGCTTGTAAAGATAATGTCGTTTCTATCTGCTTAATTATTTCGTTTTCGTTCTTCCCTTCTTCTTAAGGTTGTCCCAGTTCAAAAAAAAGGGGCTATGTGATTGTGTTTATTCATCCTGTGCTTGTTTCAGTCATTGTCGGTTTTATTGGTTTATTGATTTATCAGCAACGAAACCTACACTACATACATGCTCATCATACGCAACTGGTATAGGCGGACCTACCAGTTTTAGGGTCTGAACGGCCTCTTCATTGGCTCTCGGAGAGCGGGATACCGCCCCCGTCCCGAAACTTTAAGCTAGTGAATTTCACTCTGCCGTTCAGAAATTTCTCATCCCTCGTTTTGTGAAGGCCTTGTTTTCGTTTGTTTTCCCTCTCGTACTTCGTTTGTTTTTGTCGTAATTGTTCGTTTTTGTTTAAATCATTTTTGCGTCGGCATTAAGCCAACTCTTTGCTCAATTTAAGCGGCAGCTGACAGCCCTGAGACTCGCTCCGAGACCGCTACTTTCATTTTAATTTTTACCTTTTTCAATTTTTCCTTCCACGATCTCGAGACCGATTTTTGTCATTTTTCCTTTTTCTGTTTTTAATTGGCTCAACGTCGCGCCTTCGAAGTAACCGAGTAGTTTGTTTGATCACCGCACTTATCTCGGATTACGCAAAGAAGAGCGCACGTCGATGCTGAACTGCCAGTGAAGACATCTCCCAGACAACAGCAGAACGGGCTTCCAGCGTCTGAGCTTGGTGCGTCCATCTGAGCTCCCTGCGCGCTGCCGGACCCGAACGGCCCGGTACCATCTCCCAGGACCACCTTGGAGGACCATCAAGCAGCGATCTCCCAATCACCTGCGGGCCGACGCTCATCCAACGTAAGCCTCGTCACTCGCTTTTGTTCTGAAGTCTGGTATGTATCATAATAAATTTAGTCTTAAATTCTAAAGCCCGTAAACAGTCTGGTTGGCTGTTCCAACAGCCGATAGGTCATAATTTTTCTTTCCCTTTTATTTTGCTACTTTAGGTCTCAGTTTAGGGTCCGTTTCCAGTCACACACGCCTCACCATTAAGGTGAAACGGTACTGAGACTGATTCTAGTGTTTCTTGCTCACACTAACAACCAAGAGCAGGTGGTGCTCCGTAAATTTTCAGATCACATATTCTTTCCTCAGTTCCGAGTCGGTCCTTCCGTGGGAGCAGGGACGGCGTCACGCGTCCTCCCTGTCCCCTCGGAGTCCCTCTAGCGGTCAGAGTAAGAATTGCATGTAAAATCCATGTTTATATATTTGGCATTCCGTTTCATTCCTTCGGGAGTTTGATCGTTCAAATTAAACAATCCTCCTCCCTCCACTACATTGCCCAGCCCCAGTAAAAACATTTTTCTGGTGCCACCATTTCGTGAGGCAGAAGTTGATTCATACTTCAGTGCCTTGGAGCGAATAGCTTTGCCACTCAACTGGCCAAGAGACATGTGGCCTGTCCTTCTCCAATGCAAATGAATAATTATTGTCAGATATCATATTAACTACAAAGTGATCAGGGGAACGTTGGAATGGGAAGGAAAACTCCATTCAACCAAAACAGAAACACGGTAACAGACAATATGGCGGAACTACCAGCTTGCTCTGAAACAGAGAGAGATGGCGAAACAAACTCCTCGTGACTAACGACGCGAAAAAGGGCTCGGACATAGAAATTATTCGCAAGGAGATACGGGATTTAAAAATAGAATCAAAAGAAGTCCTTCGCACATTTGGATTAACACTGAGGAACGACGTGGAAAAAGACTTGGACGACTTCAAAGACGAAATAAATCAACAACTTGCGAAAGTCATCACCGAACAGGAGCTCCAGACCGGCAAGATCAACGAGGCTGAGTCGCGGATTGAAAAGCTAGAACGTTGGGCACAGGAAGCTAATGACGCTCTGGTCATATCACTGAGAGAACAAAAAGCTCTTCAGGACAAGTTAACTGACCTGGAGTCCAGGCTGAGGAGAAACAACCTACGTATCTATGGAGTCACTGAAGGAGAGGAGGGAGAATCTGTGGCCAAGTTTGTGGAAGACCTGCTGAAAAGCAAACTGCACCTGCCAGCAGATTTTAATTTCCAAATTCAGAGAGCACACCGCTCATTTGCACAGAAGCCAGCGGACGGTGCCCAACCGAGACCCATCATTGTTAACTTTCTGGAATTTACTACCAAAGAGAGGGTCCTGAGAGAGCTATGGACAAAGAAAATAGAACTGGGGAAGAAAGTACCGTCATTCCATCACGATTACGCGACAGAGATGGTCCAAAAGAGAAAGGAGTACAACACTGCTAAAAGAATCCTGAAGGAGAAGGGCATCCGCTTCCAGACGCCATTCACCAAGATGAGGACCCACTGGGATACGGGAACTCAAACCTACAACAGCGCAGAGGAGGTAAAGGAGGAATTGGCGAGACGCGGCCTGGCGGAGAAGACGGCGGTGGCGACGGTTGCGGAGGGGCCTGCGGCACTCGGTGCCCCGCACTACGACGGAGTGGCAGTGCAAGGAGGGATCCTAGAGGGGCTACGCATCAGCAGCGACACGAGCCAGAGAAAAGCTACAAGAGTTTCAAAGATTCTTTGATTAAATTCAGAGAATAAAGGGAAGAAAGCTGGTAGGGATGTTCTAGTATGACCGGTGTTTTTAGTTGACAAATTATTAAAATTGAATTCCCATGTTAATAGAAAAGAGACTGTGGGAAGTCCGGGTCGCTCCTTTTTTTCTAACGTTGGACTCATTTAGAACGACTAAAATACTCATTGCAGGTTCAAGTGTCATTTCTAAGTTAGGTTAGATTTTTGACTGCCTTCACGCGGGCCGGAGAGAGACACGCCGTAGTTTGGCCATGCCTGATCTACAGGAAACACATCTCTCTCAACAAGAGCTAAATCAACATGATTTAAAAGCTAAACTCGACACAACTAATGGCAACAGAAGTCAGACCCGCCTGTCGAAACTTGTCAACATCTCTCTAGCCGAACTTGGGATGTTTGATGTTTGGAGGGACCTCCACCCGTTACAGAGGACTATTTTTTTAATTAACATTACAGACAGATACAGAATAGAGGAATGTAAAATAGGAACGACTGACTTGTCCTGACACAGTATTAATTACCTTATTATTTGTCTAAATAAGAGGAAAAAAAACACACTTTGGAGATTAAATGTGGGGATGCTAAATAATCCAAAAACACTGGAGGAGGTTAAGAAAGAGATTAAATGCTCTATGGAGGAGAACATAGATAGTCCAGTAGACACTACCATACTGAGGGACACAATTAAAGCTGTGATGAGAGGGAGGTTAATAGCGAGGGCAGCCTATCAAAAAAAGACTAGATGTGGCGAGGGGGAGGGTCTGGCGGAGGTGGAGACAATTCAGATGGTGGGTATAAAGGAAAATTGGGGGGGGGGGGGTGTTGCCTGACAATGCCACCTGGGGAGTTGCAGGAAGAGCATAATCGGACTAAGCAATAATTTGGTTTTCTCGTCCAATCGGAGTTCACACCTTGTCCCCCTATACATGCAGCTGAGAAATTTGAATTACTGACGGGAACGTGTCCTCCTCCCAACAGTAGGGGGTGGAGTGAGCCTTTTCAGCTGGTCAGCTGCTTTCGGTTGACATATTACATCATTACAATATAGAATGTTAGTTCATAATGTACGTGTTACTTACTTTGCAGATAAGCTGTACCCTATTTCTTGTGCTCATGGTTATTTTAAAAGATAACCATGAGACAAGAACGTTGTTTGCTGTTGGAGGGCTACAACAACACAATGTCTTCGATGCTACGCTTTGTGCCGTTGCCACGGACCCGAAACTCTCGTTCTTGTTGGATGCGGGTTCTGCGCAGACTGGTGGGAGAGTTTGTGTACAGGTTTTGCAAAGGAACGGTGTCTTCAGTTATACACACGCTCATTAAAGTGCCGACCGTGGAGGAAGCTGGTGCCGCTGCACGCCGTTTCCAGCAGAATAACAGCGAAATTACCAAAATAAAAACAAATCAGAAAAACATCTCTTTGCTGTGCTTTTATTTACAAGTTGAAATTCTTCTAAATTACAAAAAAAGTGAACGAAAAGGTAGAAATATAAATACGAAGGAATACGTATTTGTTCAGGGCTGCGCAAATCCGGAGCCCTGCATTTGCTGCGCTACCCTTTTAAAAAAGGTCTCTGTTGTGTGTTATTTTAATATGTCCATCTCTTTTAGAAGAGAAAGCATCGCCCCGGTCTCATCCTCTCTCCAAATGTTAAACATTCTTATTCGCGTTTGCTGGTTGTTTCACGCTGTCTGTTTTGTTAGACGACGTAGTTGTGCGGTGGCGCGTGCGCACTTGCGTTGTCCAGTTAATAGTCCGACTAAGGCGTATACATGGCCGAGAAATTAGAATTCCAATCGCATTATCTGGGTGTCTCAATCGGAGTTCTCCGATTCCAATCGGAGTTCTCAAACTCCGATCAGAATCGGACTAAGGCAATAATTCAAATTTCTCTAGTACCATGTAAACGCACTGAGGGACGCAAAGATTGCACTCCGGCGCAGGTGTGATTGATGACCCGAAGGTGGGGGCAAACCCACCTGCCACATAGTTAATTAATTCAATTAATTAATTAAAGTGCTTTTTGAACCTTTGGCCGCTCCGTAGATTGTGGAAACGGGAAATGAATTGACTCACAGCACACAGTCACACGCTTGCAGCCGGCTTGTAAGCACAACAAAAAAAAAGAAAAAGACACTGAGCGTAGATGAGCACTAGGAAGGACTAACATGGATAAGGCGTCAATTGTAAATGGAAAGTTCCACTTCAAAACCCTGCCAGAGGGCAGTCTTGACAGGACAAAAGTGATATGCATTTACTGTAAAGCTGTATTTAGTTTCCACCGGAGTACGAGCAGTCTTACGTTTCACTTGTCTGCGAAGCATACAGCTGACGCGGAGAGCCCTCTGCCCCCTTCTGAGGTAAAGCAAACCACGTTGGATGGTGTGGCACGGAGACCGCTGGCCGCGTCCACCACACGCCAACTTTCAACAGCGGGGGCTAAATGGGTGTGGCTACGGCTTGCAGGCCAATTAATGTGGTGGAGGACGAGGGTCTGCGCGATATCATATATATTATACTGACTATGGATGAATATGACACTGACTGGATGATTATGGCACTGACTGTGGATTACTATGGATGCTGAACAGCTGTTATAGGCTATACTGCCTAACTGCACTATATCAGTTGAGTCCTGTACTGTATTGCACTGCCCCCTGTTTAATGCACACTTTATTTATTGTTTTGATTTAATTGAATTTATTTTGTGCATCACAGTTTGATGCAATGCATAAGTGTCATCCTTTTGTCTTAATGGCTGCTGAAAAAAGGGGATGAATAGTTCAAGTTGGAGTTGAAAAGTAAAATAGAGAAATTTTGGTAGTACTAGTAATCATTACTATGTAATGTTACAGTTATGCCCATCTGTTATCTTTGTTGGGCTTGAGTTTATGATTATTTTTTTTACCCTGTGCATCTTTTGTTTTGTTAGTAGTACTTGTCATTGCTCCAACACGAATAAACATGCTGCATCCCACTAGATGGCGCATTTGCCTTATTTACAAGCACCACGGTCATCGGAGCTGATTGCTGCCACTCTCAGCAGCGTGCGTTTACTAAGGTCTACTAAGATTCCACAATCTATTACACCTCGTGAGCAAAACAGGCTACAGGTAAAATTAATCATTCATCTCAATCATTTATCTTCAGTTGAGCAACTCAGGCAAGTTAAACTGATTTAAAAACAAACAAACACTATAATACTAGGAAAAGAATCCTCTATATTTTCAATAAATACAACAGATTGAGTATTCATAAAAAAAAAATGCTTACTTTAAATAAGAAAATCCAACAAACCAACAAGTGCAACACTAAAAAGCAAACCAACACTCAAAATAATGCTGAATTGCCTTAGTTTAGTCCCACACTTATCAGCTTAGCTACTAAGAATAACACACATTATTCACCTGGACAGAAGGAGGTTCTGAGGAACGTGTTAGTCCTGGAGCTTCCTGGTCAGGATGTTCGGGAGATCCCTCTGGCTCAATGTCTGGAGCGCCAACATATTTTAGAATTGCTCCTGCAGAGACAAAGCTCATTAGATCATCAAGCAAAAATGATCAGAAGCGCATTTCCCTATTTTATTATTACAGTGATGTTGCAGTAATATAGGAAAATTAAAAATTCATTTGTTTTTAAATTAAACATTATGGTTGCAGTGTCCCTTTAAAGCTTTTACCCAATTACAAAAGTGTCATTTTTAAGAGTTTTTGGCATTACTTTACACACTGTACTAGTTAAAGTAATAAAACTAAGATAAATGACCCACTGCCACAACAGTCTAAAATAGTCAACACCATGCCAAATAAAGTATTTCCATAAAATATTTCTTTGAATTATAAAACAGTAGCACATTTCTAATTAAGGGCCTACAAAATACAAACTAAGCTTAATAAATTCATCCTAAGTTAAGGCTAAAATAACATTAAGAGTCAAATATGTGAAAGACAACTTCCACTGAACAATAACAGGGGACTGACTACAACAACAAAATGTCCTCCTTCACTCCCTCCCTCCCTGTTAGAATGTGAATAAACGGGTGTGGAGTCAATCACTCATTCCCATGGCAGGATAGGCCAACATGGCAGGACATGGTCAACTTTCATAAAACAAACAAAAACGCTGATTCATGACGAACAAATATTAGCCAGCCAGCTAACATTTATCCGACGCTAGCTAGCTAGCTGGCTACCAGCCCACATCACAAACAAATAACTTACCTTTCCCCTTTGCAAGTTTTTCTTGATCAGTTTTCTTTTCCTTCCGTTTTTTCCGCACCGCTGGAAGTCCTTTTTGATGCCATTATGGCGTCTGTTTGTTTTTAATCCTCTCGCTAACGGGAACGAATGGTAGCTGTCAATCATTCACGTCATACCTGTGCGTCGCCGGCCCGCAACGTCACAACCTGCGTAACAGTGCGGCAAGCCCCCAGAGTCCAAGACGGCGTCCCATTCCTTTCAATGAAGTTGCTCACCCAGCGCATGGCTCCCAAAAACTTTTTGACTTCCGCATTGATGGGATAATAGAGCATGCGCAGTTGTGTCAGTGTGGAGACCGTCACTGACAGACGTGCGCGCTCACGAACCGTACAAAATTCAACATGGATATCAATGTATTTTTTCCGGAACAACTGACGATTGTTGTTTGGAAATTTTAGAAATAATAATGATGATGATGATGATGATTATTATTATTATTATTATTATTATTATTATTATTATTATTATTATTATTATATTAATAAAATAGTATTATTATAATAATATACTATTATTTGTGTATTAAACAAGTGAGCAATGTGCCACTGAATAATAAATGATAATTCTTTGAAGCAACTCTCTTTGGAAAGCAGACAAAGTAATGAAATGATTGGTCTATTTATTTCATCAGAACTAAAAAAAATAAAAAATAAAAACTCAACGATCTTGAAAGTTCCTCCCTGAAAGTTCCTCCCTTTCTCTTGCACCTGTCGATGTGTGTAGCTAACACAAATTTGCAAATATTTTGTCGTCCTCATGGAATTAAACAGCACACCATGTTAATTTATCAGCGAGTGCTCTCTCTTTTCATGCAATTCATCACGCTTAACATGTAATGCTGAATCATGAAAGCTATGGAGCAAAAAATAATAATTACATAAACCACGAGTGAAATAAAATGTGTCATTCATTCAATAAAGATTTCATTCATTCATCTTCTATAGCCGCTTATTCCTATTCAGGGTCACGGGGGTCTGCTGGAGCCTATCCCAGCTGTCTTAGGGCGAAGGCAGGGTGACACCCTGGACAAGTCACCAGTTCATCGCAGGGTCACATAGAGACAAACAACCATTCACACTCACATGCACACCTACGGACAATTTAGAACGTTCAATTGACCTCACATGCATGTTTTTGGAGTGTGGGAGGAACCCGGAGAGAACCCATGCAGACACAGGGAGAACATGCAAACTCCACACAGAAAGGTCCCAGGTCCAGGCCCCGGAATCGAACCCACGACCTTCTTGCTGTGAGGCGGCAGCGCTAACCACTGCACCACCGACTATTTTATTACTTAGTTGAAAATGCCATTTTATTTCATTTCACAAAGCATATCATTATTTCATCATGCATTTAATTGTTTTGTGGTCCTGTGTTTTAGTGCTTCATAATTGTATTCTGTTGTCAAATTTTCCCATCAAAGTCAGATTAGTAATCCTGTACATCAGTTTAAGGAAAACCAATTCTCGGTAATGGATTGCAGATCTTGCAGTGACCTGTTACAATGGAAAGAAATGTATACATAATAAGTACGTCTGTGTGCCCGATATTTTACCTAAAACTAAACTTTCTGCACAACTGTCTGCATTGTGCTTTTTCTTCGGCCACAGAGAACAGAAACGTCTGTAGTTCTTTGTTCACCCATGGTACAGTTTCATAAGCTTTTCAGTTTTTAATACGTGTTAATGTAAAAATCCACACGCGAGGCATTTAAAAATGGCGGTTTTGGTCTTTCGTGAAAGACTGCCTTTGGCCAATCAGTGTCCTGAACGTTGCTACGTCACCCTTATGGTCTCAGCTCTGCTCGCTTCGAAGCCCAACGAGGCAGGTACCAAAATCCTAACCCCTGGGAACGTGACAATTGTTTTTCTCAATTTAAGTTTTTGTTATTTTGTTCGTTTTCGTTAACTATTATAACCGTGGTCAGGACCTCCAGTCAGAAGATCCACTGGAGGACATTTAGAGCAAACAGTCAGACAACAGCAGCTTCACCACATCAGCTGAAAAATGGAGTTTGGATGCTTTCAGCTTCAAGTCGTGGACAGAAAATGATGCTCACACTGTCACACTGATGTTTTCTTCTCCAACCTTCTCTCAGCTCCAGAGGTTGGTGGTCTACAGGAGCTTCTACAGCAGCGGAAGATCAGTCTGGAGAGGAGATGTGAACGTGTGACTGAAGGTGAAGAAGCAGGAAGTCAAACTCTCCTCAACAGCATCTACACTGAGCTCTACATCACTGAGGGACTGAGTGAGGAGGTCAACAGAGAGCATGAGGTCAAACAGCTGGAGACCAAGAAGACCAAGGAGATCCTCCACGACCGTCCAATCAGGTGCAGCCAGATCTTTGAAGCCTCACCTGAGCAGCAGGGACTCAGGGAGTCAGAGTGGTGCTGACCAGGTCTCTGGGGTGGACCGGGAAGCCTTGGGGTCCCACTGGAGGAGCTGGAGGAGGTGACTGGGTCCAGGGAAGTCTGGGGGTCTCTGCTGAGGCTGCTGCCCCCGAGACCTGACTCCGGATACGGCAGTAGAAGATGGATGGATGGATGGATGGATGGATGCCAGGTGATAGAACATTTCATAAAAAAAGACTCTGCATTATAACTTCTATTACACTCTAAATAACTCACTCCAATATAACTGCACTCGTCCTTCTCTCACATTACATTGGATCACAATGACCAAACAACACAACAAAGACAATGATCCAACTGTACTGCCACGTCCAGACTCAGTGTAGGTCTGTAGGCCTCTTGGACCTTCATGTGAACCACTGCGTGTTGACTGGAGGTGAAACATGACTGACTGCTGTCCTCCTACCTGGACAATGCAATCTCACTTTCATTCTGCTGCAGATGGCCATTTTCATTTTACACCGTCCAAATTTACAGCTCAGGGCGCTGGGACGAATTCCAAATTGTGTGCAGATACAGGCCTACATTTCAAATAATTATGAGAAAAATCCAACGTAAAGAGAGCACTTCCATTAGGAAATAGTCAACATGAAATTTTGTCTTCTACTGACACCTGCTGGTCAAATTGAATAGTTGCAAATATTGTGAAGAAGTTGTCATCTAATTCTAATCCTAAACAATATGGCCATTCCAAGTCAAGTATTAAGACAATTAATCAGGTTTGTACTGCTTGATTGAACACATTCATCCCGTTCCAGTGCACTAAAACCCACTTCCCTTCAGGACCGTGTCAGCGAAGCCAAAACTTCCTTGAGTGACGCTGTTTCCCAGCATGCAATGCGAGCTAGCGATTCACAATACTATTTCATCACAAACATGGATGTAAAAAATAAAAAGGGACGAAAAATGAAACTTCAGGAACACCAACCATTGCAATACAAGCAGAACTGGGACGAAGTTTTATATTATGTACACCATAATACAGCCTTCTGGTGGACAAGCCATACTATTTAATCCGTGTCTTCCTATGGCACTTCCGTGGGTAGAAGCTCATCGTAGAGGTCACGTGCTGGGTGCTCGTCACCCCACCAACCACCTCGGGGAAGGTCTAACAGGAGAAGCTTGCTGGCGGAAATGATGCACTACAAGTGGATGTGACGCTCATGAGTGCGATGGATGAGGTAGAGCAATGCTCCACAACCCGATTCAGACTACTCTCCCTCCACTTTTTTTGTTTTGTATGAGCGTTTAAAAAAAACAACATAATGATAATCGAATAAGCTTTAGTTCATTAATCAGAATTAAAACAAGTAGGTTTTGCCCTTACAAGGTTGTAGATTTGTTATAGATGAGTTCCTTTGTTGTAGTTTGGTGCTTGAAAAACTATATATGGGATGTACCATGACCTGAGTAATTTCCTCATCCCATCCCAGCTTGGTTCTGATGCTGAATGTGAATGTATCTTGCTGTACATCCCACTGAGCTCCAAGGGCCCTCTCCATAGGGAGCTGGTCTCTGTCAAGGTTAAGTGTTTTTACCTCTTTAGCTCTCTGCTCTTCAGGAATGGCGGCCAGCACCGAGCGATGATTGCTCACCCACTTATTGAGCTTAAATCCACCTCTACCGCACAGGTGTGTTAGCTGCTGGTACAGATGTATTGCTTGTTCCACCATGCTGACGGCCTTTAGACAATCATCCACGTAGAAATTTTGACCAACAGTGTTTATAACCTCGGCTGGGAAGTCATGCTGATTGTCGTCAGCTGCTTTCAGCAGGGCGAATGAAGCACAGCTTGGGGATGACACTGCCCCAAAGATGTGGACCAGCATCCTGTGCTCTTGTAGGTCCTTTGTAATGTCCCCATCTGGCCACCAGAGGAAGCGTAAGAAGTTTACATCCTGGTTGGAAACTCTTACTTGATGAAACGTTCCCTCAATGTCAGTCATGAATGCTACAGGGCCTTGGCGAAAACGAAGCAGCAAACCTAGCAGTGTACTTGTCAAATTGGGACCCTGCAGGAGCTCTTTATTTAATGATGTTCACTCACTTTCAATCTCACAGCCACTAAAAAACCTGATTGTGATTGAGAGGTCCTCAGCAGCCAATCACTGTTGGGAGTCCAGCCTTCAAACACTCCTCCTGAATCCAGACTCACATCTGTGAGCATCTGGAACTTTGGCCCTGATCCTCCACACCACACAACTTGGGATGACAGCGCCACCTACCTGTATCCTTTCAGCAGCCAGTCCATGCTCTGACCCGTTTCCACTGTGGCCTGTTGTGTCATCTGGACCGGAGTCTGGATCATCAGTGTCCAGGTTCATGGAATCTGTCAGAGTGCCGCCGTCCTGTGATGTAATGATAGAGAATCACTCTATTTATACTAATGTGCAGAACCACTAGAGTGTCATTTCTTCACTGCTGTCAGCAACAAGCATTTGGTGTCACACTGGTGTACAACACTTATGGGCTAATTAATAAGAAATTACATATTTATGAATCACCCGCAATGCCCAGATTGTTGCTGCTTATCTGCTGATATGAGCCGTCAACTGTTGCAATATAGAACCACAGGCAGGAAATTACAATTAGTGTAGAGTGTATTATAATTTAAAAGTTTACTTACGGTAGTTCTTTAAAGAATTTAGCAGGGATGGGACAGGCTAACGTGACGACGTCACCTGTAACACGGTAGGAGCTCAACCTGCTGTCACGGCGAAAACTCTGTGTTACGTCCCGTCGAGGGGGACCGAGACGCAATGTGTGGGACACCTTCCCCCACTCCCAAGCCTCATTAATTTTTCACTGCAGTTGGCAGTTTCAACAAAAAACATTTTATTAATCAGTAAATGAAATAAACAAAACAACTTAACCGGTGGGCAGCAAAGGCTTCAGGGTGGGCCCAGGCCAAAATAATAAACCAAACTCCAACTAGCTCGCCTTAAGAGCTAACTAAAGAAAGAAAGAGAACCCAAATACAGAAAGGCTAACCTCCCTACATTCTTATTAAACAGGAGAAAAGAGGGGACAAAGAAAATGGCAGCCCACCCCTACGGCTGCGTGCTCTAACGCCATTTCAGAAGTGACTAACTGCAGACTTGGGAGCGGAGGAGGGATGACCGTCAGGCTGGCTCGACTGCTCCTCCTTCTCAGCCGTGGTGCGTTCAATCAGCAGCCGACATCCAGGACCGCACCTGCAAGGCGTCATCCACTCTCACACACACACAAAGAAAGAGGCATCTAGACCCACCTGTGGGTCATATCACCCCCTCCCTTAAGAACTAAACCCTATTAACATACCGACAAACAAAACTAAACAAGAAAAACAGCTCAGTTCCCCCGAAATAAGAATTCCGCAGCTAGTCCACATCATAATGCATCTGCCAACACATTATCAACCCCTCTTCCTGTGGCAAATCTGGAGATTGAAGTATTGCAGGAGCAGAGACCACCACATCTACGAGGACATTATGGTCTGTAAAAACCTGACCCCAAATTAACATCAAGATGGGCATTGTCAGAAGGAGAGCCAAAGCTTCTTTCTTAACTTTCCAATATTGACTCTGTGTACGTGCTGCTTACTTGTGGCATGTCCCTCTACTTCTATGTCATGGTGCAAAACTGACGTACGGCGGGGGTGGTCAGAAAACAATAGTGGGTGGCTCTCAATTAATTTAACAATGACGGGCTGATGACGGGCTGATGCAGGCAAATGGGACAAAAACGAGCTTAAGTTATTCATAATTTCAGAGTTTCCCAGGCGCGCCGAAGGAACACCGATTTTTTTTTTTTTGTTTGTTTGTTTTTTCAATGAGCCCTCCCTCCGCCAATGGGCACGGAGGGGGCGGAGGCTCAGGCGGCACATTTTTCCGAGCAACGTAACGCCCGCTTCACACTGGACGCGGAAGCGCCACGACGCGCCGCAAAGCGCCGAGCGCTTCCATTCGGCGTCCATGTTAATCAATGTAGTAGTTCACACCAGGCGCGCGGCTCCCCTCGCGGATCGCGCCATGCATTTAACGTCAGTTCACTGGACGTGGAAGCGAAGCGCCGCCGAGCGCTTCCATTCGGCGCCCACGTTAATCAATGTGGTGGTTCACAGTAGACGCGAACAGGCGCGCGGCTCGCGGCATGCATTTGTTGTTTCGGCGTCTGCTCTATTTCGTGCGCGAGCGATCCTTGTCATTAGTACAGGAAGTCGCTCAATAAAAACGAGAAAATCCGGTGAATTTTCAAAATAAACTAATTTCAAAATAAAAACCGAATGACAAATTCGATCATATATCATATTTGTATGTTATATTTGTCAGTACATTGTATCAGAGTGCGAGAGAGATTAAACACACACACACACACACACACACACACACACACACACACACACACACACACACACACACACACACACACACACACAGAGGAAGACTTGATCAAAATACGTCTGTTTGGTCCTAGAGATGCCGGTCAATGATCATTCTGAAAGAGGTCTTGTCTTGAGATGGACACCTGAGTGCGAGTTTCTATTTATTTACACACACACACACACACACACACACACACACACACACACACACACATACAGACACACACACACACACACACAAAAGTAAGCTACGGAGCGGGCTGGCTACGGGGCGAGGGGGGGCGATGATGAAAATGATTTTTTTTATGATTTTTTTTTTTTAAAGAAAAAAAAAAAGAAGCTCAAGTGGGAGTGAAAAAAAGACTGCAGCTGAGCAGAAGCGCTTGTCGACGGTCGCGGAAATGTTCGCGTCTGGTCTGAACCACTACATTTAGTGCGTTTACATGGTACTAGAGAAAATCTAATTATTGCCTTAGTCCGATTATGATCGGAGAACTCAAGGGTAGCGCAGCAAATGCAGGGCTCCGGCTTTGCGCACCCCTGAACAAATACGTATTCCTTCGTATTTATATTTCTACCTTTTCGTTCACATTTTTTGTAAGTTAGAAGAATTTTAACTTTGTAAATAAAAGCACAGCAAAGACATGTTTTCCTGATTTGTTTTTATTTTGGTAATTTCGCTGTTATTCTGCTGGAAACGGCGTGCAGTGGCACGAGCTTCCTCCACGGTCGGCACTTTAATGAGCGTGTGTATGAAGACACCGTTCCTTTGCAAAACCTGTACACAAACTCTCCCACCAGTCTGCGCAGAACCCGCATCCAACAAGAACGAGAGTTTCGGGTCCGTAGCGACGGCACAAAGCGTAGCATTGAAGTGTTGTTGTAGCCCTCCAACAGCAAACAACGTTGTCTGCCTTTTAAAATAACCAGGAGCACAAGAAATAGGGTACACCTTATCTGCAAAGCAAGTAACACGTACATTATGAACTATCGTTCCATATCATAATAGATTTAATATGTCAACTGAAAGCAGCTGACCAGCTGAAAAGACTCACTACACCCCCTAGTGTTGGGAGGAGGACACGTTCCCGTCAACAATTTGAATTTCTCAGCTGCATGGATACGGGGACAAGGTGAGAACTCCGATTGGACGAGAAATCCAAATTATTGCTTAGTCCGATTAAGCTCTGCATGTAAATGCACTGATTGATTAACATGGGCGCTGAATGGAAGCGCTCGGCGCTTCACGGCGCTTCACTTCTCGGTGCTTCACTTCTCGGTGCTTCGCTTCGCGGCGCTTCCACGTCCAGTGTGAACCGGGCGTAACTTTTCAACATTTTGACGTGGCAGACGCGGGACGATCGTTTTCTATCAGGAGTGTGCACTACATAATCTGTATCGGAAAGTTTGCACTCCACGACATACGGACCAGAAAAACCTGCCTGCAAACCGGAACCGGGTAACGGCAACAATACCAACACTCGGTCGCCTGTCTCAAAAACTCGAGCCACAGCTTTCTTGTCAAACTGCCGCTTCATTTTAGACTGGCTGGCGACAAGAGTTTTGTGAGCAGTTTCACAAGCACGATGCAAGCATTCACGAAAAGAAAAAAATGACGTAATCTAACACATTATTCTCTACTCATTTAACATCGGAAAGCCACTTACCCCTTAACAGACGCGAGGGTCCTCTCACCGAACACTAAATCAGCTGGGCTGAACCCGAGGGACTCCCACACATACAATCGACGACTGAAGATACACTTTATGCTGCGGAACCATCACTGTGCTCATTTTAACACCCCCCCCCACACACACACACACACACACACACACACACTAAAATATACGAATTGCAGTAGGTTGGTTTTGTTGCTCTTGGTTGTCCGTTAGTTTTTTGAGAGTTAGTAGTAGATAGATCCCGAGATAGTAAGTTTGATAGATGGATAGAAATAGTTAAGTTAGTTAAAGTTACACACACACACACACACACACACACACACACACACACACACGCAAATATATATATTAACCTCTTTCAATGAACTCCAAAACATACATGGTCAAAATCCATATTATTATGTTGTTGTTTTTTTTAAATGCTAATACAAAAGAAAAAAAAAGTGTGACATCCACTTGTAGTGCATTATTTTCACCAGCAAGCTTCTCCTGTTACGACTGACCACATTGACCTATGTTTTCCATATGCTCACCTGAATCAGATACCCTGCAAGGGCAACTATCTTGTCTTAGACCTTCCCCGAGGTGATCGCTGGAGTGACGCGCAACCAGCACATGACCTCTACGATGAGCTTCCACCCACGGAAGTGCCATAAGAGGACACGCCTTAAATAGTATGGCTTGTCCACCAGAAGGCTGTATTATGGTGTACATAATATAAAACTTCGGCCCAGTTCTGCTTGTATTGCAATGGTTGCTGTTCCTGAAGTTTCTTTTTTCGTCCCTTTTTATTTTTTACATCCATGTTTGTGATGAAATAGTATTGTGAATCGCTAGCTCGCATTGCATGCTGGGAAACAGCGTCACTCAAGGAAGTTTTGGCTTCGCTGACACGGTCCTCAAGGGAAGTGGGTTTTAGAGCACTGGAACGGGATGAATGTGTTCAATCAAGCAGTACAAACCTGATTAATTGTCTTAATACTTGACTTGGAATGGCCATATTGTTTAGGATTAGAATTAGATGACAACTTGTTCACAATATTTGCAACTATTCAATTTGACCAGCAGGTGTCAGTAGAAGACGAAATTTCATGTTGACTATTTCCTAATGGAAGTGCTCTCTTTACGTTGGATTTTTCTCATAATTATTTGAAATGTAGGCCTGTAGTTGATGAGGAATCACGGTGTGCTAACGCAACTCAAACAGCTTAGATGAAAAAAGGGAGTGTGATTTGGGTTTGTGGTACATTATGACAATCTTGGACTTGCAAGACTGAGGCGATGGTTCAATTCCCATCAATGTGTATTATATATGTGTTATTTAGCTCATCTATTCTACATTTTAAATAGATCACATTTGACATCTGACCCACTGAACACTTACTATTGAACATATTTTTAAACTATGGGCTATTTAGTCTTGTTTTAGGATATAATATAATTCATTGCACAAACTGTCAGGCTAAGTATAAGAGCTATAGTCTACTACAATCAGTCGTGCCAAAAAAGAGACATTGTCTTTATTTTTCATTTTTATTTTATTGTGTCAGCATTGAACCATACAAGGACATACAATGAGGATACTCATTATAATATTGATGAAGTGTTGTTGTTTCATGTTTTGTTGGCTGTTTCAAGGGTTTATTTAGTTTGTTGTGACACAATCTAAGGTTCAATTTGTAAAGAAATAAAAGTTTTTGTGAAAAAAGATAGATGTCAAAGTGATTGATATTTGTGTTTGTGTTTTTTGTAGTCTTGTCTGGATTTGTCCCGTTTGTTTCTGGTCTGTGTTTGTGTTCCCACTCTTGGCCTTCACCTTGTCGTGGTGAGTGGGCTTTTAACTAAGACAGGCCAATTATATATATGTTGTGTGAAGCCAGCAAAACAGTCATTATTATGAGAATTACAACTGAAGCACACTAAATAATACACCATAAGTCACATTTTGCTTTTCTGTTATTAATCTAATGTGTGTTATGTCAAGCCTCCACAGTGGCGTGCTGCAGTCAGGATGAGACGAACAAGGTGAATGGATGGACGGATTGATGAGCCCAGCGAGCCTCCACCATCCACAGACAAGCCAGTCCCATTTTCCACCCAGAAGGATGTCTCTTCCATCTATCTTTGCCTGCCAGGGAAATGCAACCAAACATAGTAATTACAGATGGTGTTGTCTCTGTTAAAGTGACACATGAAAAAAACAAAAACAAAAAACAAAATATGTTTTGTGATTCATGTTCATGACAATAACAATCAAACAGATTTTCTTCATTCTTCCAATGAGTTTCGCAAACAAACATGGAATTTTCCCTGGATCATACTAATACGTTTGTATATTATATAAAGGAAATTATAAAAGTCATTAACACATTTGTGGTGGTTTTATATTAAAGGAGATAGTCAAACGTAAACACGTCCAGTGTTACACTGTAGAATGGACATGTAAATGATTACAACTTTCTTGACTACTCTGCTTGTAGACAAGTAAACGGGGTCCTGTTTTTCAGTCAATAAATACTGTTCAGAACCGAAATGATCAGTATGTCATCTGTGAAAGAGTAAAAAGCATGTTGGAGGCCAGATTTAGCACTTGGCCTACCACCTTAGCACAGTAGTACAGGAAATTAGTCATACAAACAATGGACATTGTCATACGCAATGCCCATACAATGACACTGTCCCCTTAATACTATGCTTTAGAGCAGGGGTGTCCAAACTACGGCCCACGTGCCAACTCCGGCCCGCAGTCCATTTTTAATTGGCCCGCAACAAATGTTATAAATAGAATAGAATATGGGCCGCACTTCAACTTTTGCCTGAGTGTATTGCACTTCTTCAGTTTAACACCAGGGGGAGCTGCTCAACACTGAGTGCAATGCAGTTCCCACTTTAAGTGAGTAAAAAATATATTCCACAGTACCCGTGTGTTAATAAGCATGCATGTGCAGGTACACACGCGACAAATATCAATAATGCGCATTAATTCTGTCACTACCCTGCTTTTGCGCACCACTTTCTTAGATGCGTTTTTCTTGTTAACACAGAGTGCACACCGCTGTGCACAGCGTACACACTGCACACGCAAAGTCAGCTGATCTCATCTGATGCAGATTTCCTCCTTGATCAAGTGATATTTGTCCGGATTTTTGACACGAGTGGCGTCGGATCAGCACTGCAGCTGGATGGCCCGGTTTACACACCCAGCGCAGCTGACACTCACCAGAATAATGCAGCACTCCTGTTGTTAAGTCCAGTTCAGTCTGTTAATGTTGACAACCGTTTCAAACGAACGTTAATAGCTGTGTTGCTAAGCCTAATAACTTAAATAACAAGCTTGAAATTTACCCGTCCCATTTTTCCCTTTATTGTTTTTTCTCTGTACTGTAAATCTTATGTCTAAGAAGAAATCTGAGGCTGCTGTTCTGAGAATGAGCTACCAAAGCTTTTTCTGAATAAATCAATAAAGATCCATTTATGGAAAGCTGTGATGAAGGCAGTTTTGTCTTTAATTATATTCAACAGTATAACATATTTGACCACTTTTAATTGATTTTTCTAAATTTAAAACACTAAAGTTAGGGCTGTATACCTAATTTCTAGTAAGTGGCCCAGCCCCTCCTATATTTTTTATGTATGTGGCCCTCAGTGAAAAAAGTTTGGACACCCCTGAGTTAGATCCATTCCAAGAACGCTCCATGCCTCCTTCACCACAACTGGATGCAACACAGGTGCAGCTGTCTTGATCGTGTTGCTGCGCTGACATTGGGGACACTCCTCAACCTTTAAAACAAGCTGTTGTGTAGACTATGACAATCATTTCAATTCTTAGACACTACTGTATACTGCACTTTTAAAACAATTGATTTAGCACATGACTCGCTTAAATACTTGACTGATTGTTTTGTGGGTTTTTTTTCCTTGGGAGTTCACCAGAACCAGAGAGCAAACGGTGAAAAATGCCTACTCCTTGTGACTTTATTAAGAAAGTCTTCTGTCATCCCCACCCCCACCCCCCCAAAAAAAATATTATTGAATGATTTTAGGGGTATGCCATGTGCTAAGTCAGAACAGTCAAGCATTCCTGTCCATTCATTAATAACTCAGTCAAGAGCTCTCACCCATTTTTTAACATCCTCGCACAAAGTCCCCCAATGACACGATGCCAGAACCTTTTCCAGGGTTCTCTTGTGCCGAAGTGACCAGCATTATCGTGGCACTCATGAAGGATGTCTCGCAGGTGCTTCTGGTCCATCACCACCGGTCAGGGCTTTCCTTTCCAGTTGAAAAACAACTGATCATCTATTGCAGCAGGAAAAAACACAACATCCTTTTCACATAGAATAACTACAATGGTACATTGACACTGAAGCTTCACATAGGTCGACATGAACAACTAATTGCGAGCATAGAACAAAGTTCCATTGCACTACTGAAGGGAGGTCCTAAATATTCATCAAAATATTACCTGTAAGACCATTAGCTATATAAAAGCTATACATTGAAAAGGGTTACTTACATATTTTTACACAACAATCAATGAAGAGCAGAACGGATGGCTTTTACAAAAGAAATATCAATAATAAGAATGATTAAAAAAAAAAAAAAAGCTGAAAAGAACAAGCGACCCTGAGTCATATTTTAACTTGATCTACTGAACTTTGAATAGGCGCCGTGTGTTAATGAGAAAATAAAACTCACTCGCCATTGATGAAATGCTTTTTTGACTCCCTCCGAATCATCCATTTTCTATTCCGCTCATTGTTGGAATTATGTGTGTGTGTGATATGTTTTGTGTTTTATGTAATTCTACATACTTCTACGAAATGTTTTACATAATTCTATGTAAAACATTTAGTTTTCCATTGTCCCACTGTCCATTTTTTTGCTCTTACTAACGCTTCCCAAACAACTCTCCTCACTCTCCATACATAGGGTTTAAGAGATTAAAGCAGTGGTCTTCTGTTAAGATTATATTTGCTTCTTTCTCCCAGGCACTTTTGACACATAATGTTGATGTCTTTTTGTGTGATTGTAGGCAGGAGTATATTCTGGAGACCACTTTATTATGAATTTTACCTTTATATGCACTTATTAGAATATCGATGAGGTCTGTGTCACCCTTTTTTTTTTTTTATTAGAATTTGATATTTTTATTAAAGTGATAACCCGCCCTGCACCAGTAGACTATATACTGCAGTTGTGCTGCTTTATAGTAGTCCTCCAAGCATGGGAGTGACATCCCTCCCTGTTAAGTGTAATGTTTTGTGGCGTACCCTTGGTTTCTTGTTCTGCCATATGAATCTAGAAATGATCCGATTCCATTCACTGAATTTCTTATTGGGTATTTCTACAGGTAGCGATTGGAGTCGAAATAACAATTGTGGTAAAATAACCATTTTTTAAGTATCTATTCGGTTGTAAAAATCAAGTACTAGGGGGGTCCAACTGTCCAGATCATTTTTAATTTTGGTTGTGATGCTACCGTAGTTTACACTATATAAATCTTTGGGGGTCTTGGGAATATGAAGACCTAGGTATTTCAAAATTCTGGTTTTCCATTTAAATTTAAAGGACTTACGTATGTTTTCTTGAGGTATGTAATTAAAAGTAAGTGTTTGAGTTTTCTCTATGTTCAATTTGTATCCCGAATATGAACCACATTGGTCGAAGGAGGGCATTCATTTAGGGAGACTGGTATCCGGGTCGGATAAAGTCACCAGGATGTCATCGGCATATAAACATGTCTTATATTCTTTCCCCTTGAATAGTATTCCCGTGATTTCTGGGTCTTCCCTAATCTTTTGAACAAGTAGCTCTATAGATAGAGCAAACAAGATGGGGCTCAGTGGGCAGCCCTGTCAGCAACCCCTCTCCAAACGGATTGTACCTCAAAGACTGCCATTTATTCTGATCCGGGCCACAGGTGAATTATATTTAGATTTTAAACATTTTATAACTGTATTGTTAAAGCCAAAACGTTGCAGGACCAGGTATAAAAATTCCCATAGAACAGAGTCAAAAGCTTTTTCTGTGTCAAAGCTAATTGCTAAGGACATTGTGTTTCCTTTGCTCATTATATGGAACAGATGTATAGCTCGCCTAACATTGTCTTGTGTTTGTCTATTTTTAACAAAACCTGTCTGGTCCGTGTCAATTAGGTCAGGGATAATATTTTCTAGTGTGTTGACAATAATTGAAGTGAAAATTTTATAATCAGTGTTTAAAACTGAGATAGGTCTGTATGAGCTGCAATCTGTCCTATCTTTCCCTGGTTTCAGTATTACAGATAATATGGCCTGTTTCCAAGATGGTGGGGTCTCGCCACCTTTTAAGACATAGTTAAAACAATGTTGCAGAAGCAACAATACTGCTTCTGCTAATTCGGGTTGAGTGTATAAATTCCTGTCGTATGATTCAAAAGACTTCTGCTTCTGGCTTATAACACATCTGGTTGGTGACCGGGTCCTTTACTTTATATATGGATCTTCCAGACTGTTGTTTTTTAAGTCTCCAGGCTAAGAGTTTTTTAGCACGGGGTCCATTTTCATAGTGGGTTTGTTTGATATACTTAAGTGTAAGTTCCTCCTGGTCGTTCAGTTTCTTATTTAGTTCTGATTTTACTACGGTTATTTGTTCCAATAAGGTGGGGTCGTTAATCTCTACATGCTTCTGTTCCAGTGAGTCTAATTTACTCGTCAAGTCGTTAAGGTGTTTAAGTTTTTCTTTTTTCCTTTGTGATGCCCAACTTATAATCTTCCCACGCAATATTGCTTTTCCAGCATCCCATAAAATACTCTGTGACGTCACTGTGCTACCGTTAAGGTCTGTATATTCCTTCATTTCTTTCCTAATGTAATCTTCAAATCGGGTGTCATTTAATAGGGAGGTGTTGAGTCTCCAAATAGTGTTTTTGTGTGGGACACCTACATTTATTTTCACATATACACCTGAGTGATCTGATATGTCGCTAACACCAATTCTACAATCTAAAACCCTGTGTCTGTCTGTTCTGAACATAAAGAAATAATCGATCCTCGAGTAAACTGAATGAGGGTGAGAGTAAAAAGTCAATTGTTTAGTGGATGGATGAAAATCCCTCCATACATCAAACATACCAATCCTTTTAATCATCTTCTTAATATTTAGTGACTCAGGATTTGTTTTCTTTGTCGGGTTTGATCAGTCTAGAGTGGGATGCAGCTGTACATTCCAAGGGGACTCGTGCCACGCAAAGCCTATTCCGACCTGGCGATCATCTTTGAATCCATTAGCAACCAGCTACATTACCCCGGGCAGCTTCACGGGTACAGGTGGATGTATGCTAAATGCAGAGAAAATGGACTGCGTGTGAGAAAAGAGTCTGTGCGTTTGGTTTTGAAGGAGCTGGATCCAAGAGGAGGAATTACTTCTCAAACTTCTCAACTTCATCTGGCACTTGGACTCATATGATGAACTGAAGCCATATGGTATTTGTGTGAATGGATGTATCGATGGCTTTTCAAGAAAAACAATCTGGCTCAATGCTTACACAACAAGTAGTGACCCAAAAGTAATTGGAGGGTGCTACATAGAAGCGGTACAGCGTTTTGGGGGGGTGCCCTAGAGTTGTTCGAGGCGACCTTGGAACCGAAAATGGCCATGTTAGAGGCTTCCAGCGTTTCCTCGTCCCTGTTCAACCAGACGACACCCTCGATAGTTACTTGGAGGGGGCCAGCACTGCCAATCAAAGAATTGAATATTGGTGGGGTTTCCTGCGTGGCCAGTGCATGGAGTTCTGGTTAGTCTTGTTATCAGACCTCAGAGACAACGGGCATTTTGATGGCGATTTTCTGGACAAAAGTCTCCTGCAGTTTTGTTGTATGGGCCTCCATACAGGTGAGTTCATGAATAATGTTTTATTTTCATTTTGTGCGCATGTGTATGTGAGTGAGAGAGAGGGGAGGGAGGACAGAAACGGGAAAGGGGGTGTTGGGAAGACAGACAGACAGAGACGGGAGGAAAGGAAAAAGAATGCTAAAGAGAAGGGGTAGAAAAGGGAAAGGAACAGAGATGGAAGGGGAGAGAGATGGAACAGAAGGGTAGAAACAGAGAGGATAAGAGATGGGGAGAAAGAGGGGGGGAGGGAGGGATGAACAGAGACAGGGAGGGAGGGAGAGGGTGGGGTTGCTCATGTGTGAATGCTGTAATTTAGTGTTTTATTTATGTTCTGCTGGCACAGCTCTTCCTAAATGTATACATTTTCTACAGGATGAGTTGGATGACACTGCACAGGTGTGGAATGCACACAACATCAGGCCATCAAGAAACCTGAACGTCCCCAGCGGTCGGCCTAATGTGATGCATGCTGTTCCTGAACTTTACCGAACAACAGATTTTCTCTCCCCTGTTGAAGATGAACACATTCAACTGTGCAAAAATGAATGTGTCTTTCGGCTGGCTGTACCATGTAATCCAGATATTTATGAACTCTGGATCATCTTTATGGCTGAGTCCCATCTTGCTCCACCAACAGATCCGTATCAGGCTGTGAACTTGTATTTGCACCTAAGAGAGGCCATCACTGCATCTCTCTAAACCACCCAACCCTCTCCACAGGATGGACACTTATTCCACATGATCTCAGTTTTCTTTTTGATTGTGTCATAAAAGGTGCGACACGAATAAGAAAATGAAAATGCATATAGCAATATTTATTAATGATTTTAATTATGAGTCAAATAATGCAGCTTTGTTCTTAAAATGAAAAAGCATTCTGCTATTGCTTTTTCATTTTTGAATTTTACATTTCATATTGAATTTTGGTAACTCTTTGCTGGTGCATGTTTTGAAAATTAAATCTCAAATGTGTTTTCCTTCATTTGAATTAAGTACAAGAATGAGCAGTCTTGAAGAAGAAAATGAAAATGCAGATTGAATGACTTATTAACCATTTTAATTATGAGTCAAATAATGCAGCTTCGTTCTTAAAATGAAAAAGCATTTCTGTTATTATATTCTTATTTTAATTTGGATTATGGTAACTGCTTCCATATAAAACAAATACATCCATAAATATATACAATGTGAGAATTGTTTCTTGCAAGAGCTGTACTTCAACCCATGACCATCGATAAAAGTGTACACATCTAATCGTAAACAATCTGCTGCAACCTGAATTTCCACTTCTGTGTCTATAAACCAGTCACAGCTTGACTGATGGCTCTGAAGAAGCAGTTTCCATCAGCCTCTACATTCTCATTTGTACACGGCGAACCTAATGGGCCATTGCAATCAGAAATTGGAAAACTCGCACGGTCCAAATGAATCTTCAAGTTTTTGCAAAGGTCTAAACAAACATCAACATCAAGGGGAGAGAAGTTACACTCTTCATTGGTCACAGCACTGACAAACTCTAGGAGTTTTGCTCTTCTGAAGTGACTCACTGTTGCCAGCTGGTGCTGGAATTTTAAACCGTGACCGGTTTCGCCTTGATGAAAAGAACCATGCCGAACCTTGGCTAATCTAATACCAGTGCCATGATCTGCCACTTCATCTTCACTAGTACTAACTGATGATGGATCACAAATCACATGTGCGAGGCGTAGAACGAGCGGAGCAGTCAGAGGCAACAGAAGAAGAAAGAAAAGCCTCCTTAGCTTAGTTGATCTTCTGTGTTGCCTCCTGGACGGTGCTGGCCTCCTCTGGCTTGGTGCTGGCAACCACGGGAGCCACAGGAACCACGGGCACAGCTCTGGTCATCTGTGGCGTTGCCTCCACCTGATTAAAATAAGAAAGATGTGATTTTATGCCAATAAACATAGAAAGGAAAACACTAGGCTTTACACGATCACGATTTTTATGCCGATCACCGATCAGTGAGTTTAAATAAACCGATGACCGATCCGATCACGTTAGGGGCAATAAATACTTGTTTCTGTACACCCCTTGCCTTCTCACGAGCACCGTCTAAAGTTGTTTGCTTTAGCATCCGTTTCAGAGTTTGCTTTTCTTTTTCTTTTTCCGCGTGTTTCTTGAACTCGACATGCTCCTCCGTGTGTATCTTTTCCAAGCGCCTGATTAAATTTGTGGTGTTGAAATTTTTTGCCAAAGTTCCCCCGCTAGCTTGTGCTATGTCTGTTTCTCTCACTTTGAAAAACTTCCACACCCCCGACACGTTTGTTTGTGTTGCCCATGGATGTTGCTGTCGTGAAGATTCAAAGAAACTTTATTGTCCGTCACATAGCGACAGTACTCAAAACAGGAAGAGGCACGAAGACGAAAATGAAGGTTTTTGAATCATGAATCATTAGCTCTCGGATATAAACAAATAAACATGTCGATGCTGTGAAACTACTTCGGAGGAAATGAGACAGATTAAAAAAGTTTCAACACGACCATGACGTCATTGATCTGATCGGAGATTCATGACATGACGCCCGATCATGAACGTTTCAAAAAATGCCAAATATCGGCCGATCCGATACAGCCGATAAGATCGGTGTAAAGCCTAGAAAACACACACAGGTGATGAAGTGGAAATGAATAAGTACAAACCTGCTGCACTGCTGTGACATTGCTGGAGGCAGACTCAGTCATGTGGACAGTTGAACGTGTTGCCCACACCTGCAAATACAAGGACACAAAGTAACGTTTAAAGAACTGCATTTATTGTCCTATCACAAAGATGCACACAATGAAATACACATATCCCAAATACCAACATGTCACTTGTTTGTTTTGGTTTTTGAGGCAACGCGTGCTGATCGACGTCTCAGGCTGGACATCTGGAAGAACATAAAGAAATTAATTCATAAACAAAGTAACACACTAATTAAACTGTACATGTACTGTACATATGTGATCTTGTGTTGATAATAGGGGTGGGGCGATACGGCTAACCCACGATTCGATACTGTGACGATATTTGGCCCACGATAATGACAACATCACGACACACGATATCTTCGATATCTTCGAAATTTTGCAGACGATATTGTCATAACCCGGCTCAAAAGTTATGACAATAACGGAAGGGACACTGCGGATTGCGATTAATCAAAAGGTTTATTATAACAAAATAGATAATTGTAAGCAAAATAATGAAATGTATGGTGTGTGTTTGTCAGTATTCATCAGTAATGTAAGTGTGGATGAGTGAATAATAGGATGTGGGGTGTTGTCAGGTGCAAAACAGAATAAAAGAAGCTGAGAGTCGGCCAGACGCCCATGGCTGCTGGATGGAGAATGGGGAAGAGACCGAGCGGCACACGCAGTCGGCCTTTTATCCTGCGGGGGGCATCGGCACAGGTGTCCTAATCGGAAGATGCCACTCCCACATCCACCGCTACCTAGAAATGGGAAAACAGCTGGGAGTCACAACAAGTTATATAGAGACAGGGTCATCACAATATGTGACTGAAAAAGAAAAAAATACCCATAAAAAGGAAAATGCCTGTGATCTTGCATTTATTCCAAAACTTTGTATAATGTACAAACAAACGTGTACTGCACAAGCAAACATATTAAAGTGCATGAACATTAATAACTTTCATGTAAACAAGGACAGTGCTTTCTGGTAATGTAAAGTCAGTAGCAACTTGTCTTATCTCAACTTGGGGACTTGGGATATACAAACCGACGGGAAGATGAAAGAGGGAAAAAAATCCTTTCACTGCCCCGATTCTGAAAATCAATAAAAAATGATGCAGACAAAATAAATAAATAAATAACCGCGTCCCCAAAATATACGGGACAAAGTGAAGTGCGTCCCCCATCAGTTCATTACGGGACAGGCTTTTTAGTTGCCAAATATGGGACAATCGCGTATTTTACGGGAGGGTTGGCAACCCTATCTAGACCACAGACGGAAATTAAATGAGGTTTTGTCATTTTCCATAAAAAACGGGACAAATTGTGTCCCGGGAGAGATTTTATCTTTCCCGGGACAGGTGGTGAAAAAAGAGAACAATTCTGGGAAAAACGGGACGGGTGATAGCGAACGAGGCAGCTCTGCAGATTCGTAGTGTTGCCATTGTATTTTACCTTCGCAAAACAGTTGTTGCAGATTGCATATTCTTTATGAAGTTTCTTCCCGTCATCCGTCTCATAAAAGCCAAAGTGGGTCCACACTTTAGAGTGGTAACTTGCGGGTGGGTCTTTGATTTGTTTTCCGTTGTTGGTATTTTCCGCCGTTCTTGCATGTGCTCTTCCGTTGTTAACTCATCTTATTCACCGGCCGCTGCTTACGCCTACTTGACTCTTACGGGATTAGCGCCCCCACAAACAGGACAGGAGAGATTAAGCCTTAGCCTCACTGAACCACACAGGATTGGACGGGATGTCTGTGTGAAATGAAGTCTCAACAGCTGTAGGTACTGTCTATAAAAAAAAGAGGAGAGGAAATCAGAGTCAACTTAGGATAAGTGTTCATTTTTAAAATAAAAAGTCGCACAGTTTGACAAATACACGATTGGGGGGAAAAAAAAGAAAAGAGGGATGAACAGGTTACCTCAACCTCCTGTCCAACAAGAGTCCATTACAGGTCCATACACTGGCATGTAGACAGGACCTGTCACAACCACTCTGGGAGACACCCTGGGCGATAATTGGTTGTGGAACAACACCCCTGGCCTAGGTGAAGGGGGTGCGAGCTGATGGAGCATGCAGCATGCAGACGCTCCACCAAAATCAGTCCTGAGGTGCACCTGAACAGAAAACATGTTAACACATATTTGTCATATCAAATGAAGAGCAAGTAAGGCTGAAGAAGGCAAAACTTACACCATCATAACACCACCATGTACAGCTGACGAAGGGGGAGGTGATCGGCCATATACACAAATGTTAAACCTGGAAGAAGTGTCACATAATCAATTATGTAATCACACAATTCTAAGAAATATCTGTTAGCACAGTGTCACTGAAGAGAAAAAAATACAACAAAAATATGTATTTTACACACCCATGCGTGCAGCAACACGATGATATACTTGACGTAGCGCTGTTTGTAGTTCTGGCTTGACAGTCAGGCGAGATGGAAAGTCAAGCACAAACACCTACAAAAAACCCCAAACAAACATAAAAATGCAAAATAAATTCATGAATATTCTTGTTATTGAACTATGGATCATGGAATTACTTGATATTGATAAAACAAAGTGGCGATGACATTCATGTGTTCAAATTTGTTTGTCACAGCAGATAAACAAACCTTGGGCCAGCGGTCCAACACAGTTGACAGTAGCGCAGCAAAATCCTGGGCGGAGTCTGTTACAAGCCCGTGTTCAAGGTTGTTGCCCGGGGCGAGAACACAAAACCATCAACAAGTGGAAAGAGATGTGAGTCTCCCACCACCAGAACACTCTGCGGGAAGAGAAACTGCGTTCGTAAGACAGAAAAATAAAGAAACTTGTGGCTTGACAAAATCACGACCCATACATTCTTGTCTGGTTGCTGGGCCTTAAGAACGAACTTGCACTGTTTTGTCAGTCAGGAGCAAAACGGGCCATCTTCGCACCCAGGTCGCTGACCAGTACCGCGCCCTGTGTAAATTGACAAAAAAGAAAAATCTAAATATGTTTTTGTAAAATTTATTTGGAATACGACATAACAACACAGGCAGAACATGAAATCATGAACGTGGAAGTACTCACGACGTTCAAAGTCCTTCCGAGGTGGAAAAGGTGTCCAATCCCGTTTTTGCTCCAGGCGTCGTTTCATGGCCAGAGAGCGACGGAATGCCTTGGTGTTCGGCATCTGAACAATGAAATGAAAGATTGTGTCATTTTCAATGAAGGACAATGATAACACAAGTTTACAGAAAAAAAGTGATGTTTTCTCACACACGACATCAAAACACAGAAAGGTTTCTGTACCTTTGCAACTGGAGACGATGAGCTTAAATCAATAAAGCAAAAGAAAATGTGTATGTGTACTCTTGGACCCTAACCCTAATGCCATACAAGTCTATGGGGTGAAATCTCAACTTTGTCCTACAGATATGGGGCCACTTGCTTTTTCATCAGGAGCCCCCAAGAAGCACCCACGCCAAATTTGGGGCTTCTAGTACTTGAGGAACCCCGAAACCCTAACCCTAATTTCAGCTAACCCTAACCCTAACCCTAACCCTAGTTTCAGCCTTATTGTTAACCCTAATTCAATGCAAGTCTATGGGCTGAATTTTCAACTTTGTCCTAGAGACATGGGGCCACTTGCTTTTTCATCAGGAGCCCCCAAGAAGCGCCCACACTAGATTTGGGGCTTCTAGCCAATGAGGAAAAATTTGGAGCAGACACGAAAGGGTTACAGCTGAGAAGGCACTTAAGATCCTCAAAGGACTGTTGCCACTCACTAGACCAAACAAATGGTTTCAATGGACTGGTTAATTCTTCTCTCGTGGCCGGCAGCTCCACTGCCTTAGTGCTGGAGATGCCCGCTCAGGGGTGTCGCCAGGAATTTTGGGCCCCCTTCAAAAAAACAAAAACAAATGGGCCTCCTTTGCGCAGCGCTTGTCAAAAGCTTCACATCACTCTAAAAATACAGTATAGTTCAATAATAGTGCTTGAGTCCATCTTGACAGTGTCAATGTATTTTTATTGTGAATTCTCCACTAAGCAAACTCTTAACATTGATGAATAATTCATGAAAAAAACACTTGATGTCTCTCGGACAAAGTTGAGCTTTGACCTTCATAGACTTGCACTGCATTAGGGTTTAGCGATAAGGATGGAATTAGAGTGAGGGTTTTGGGGTTCCTCATGGGCTAGAAGCCCCAAATTTGGCGTGGGTGTGTCCAGGAGGATACTGATGAACCTGAAAGTGGCCCCATGTCCCTCGGACAAAGTTGACCTTGGACCCTCATAGACTTGTATGGCATAGGGTTATCGATAAGCGATACAAACCTGGTGAGTTTAAGACTTAGTGACTCTACGTACATGAATGTATGGGGTACCCCGT
This sequence comes from Nelusetta ayraudi, assembly GCF_046127955.1. Lineage (NCBI taxonomy): Eukaryota > Metazoa > Chordata > Actinopteri > Tetraodontiformes > Monacanthidae > Nelusetta > Nelusetta ayraudi. The sequence continues at coordinate 51,959 of NW_027466086.1, forward strand.
CCTTACTTTGTTCCAACCTTCCCTCCACAAACCTGGCTGTCCAGTGCAGAAGTCAAAGTGAGAGAGAGAACAAAGAAGGAGGGCCTGTGACGCCGCTGCTGATTGGCTCGTTGGTCGGTTGAATGAGCCAATTCTAGAGCTCCCCTCGGTGTCCACACACTGCAAAATATATCTAAGAATTAAACACTTAATTTGAGAAAGAACAGGCTAGAAACAAGTCAAATTATCTGCCAATGCAGTAAGATATTTAGACTTGGTAAGATTTCTTAAAATAAGACGATATATCTAGGCATTTGAAGAATGGAAAAACTCTTGAAATAAACAGTAAAGCACTCATTCCAAGGACTGTACTAAGTCAAATAAACTTGATACGAGCTTCTCAATTCTTTTTTCATGTTTGCTTCTTTCTTAATTTGAATGAAAAGATCTTAAAACCAGACCTACTAACAGTGCAATTCTTCTTAATTTAAGTGTTCACAATATGAGCTTTTTTTTTCTCAAAATGAGACAAAGCATCCACCCCCCCTACGCCCACTCCCCCCCCAAAAAAAATAATTAATCAAACAGAATTAATATTGTCAACAACTATTTATTCACTTAAATTGCTGACAGTGCCTTCACTGCCTTGTTATAAAAACGTCACTAAGGCATTGCATCTTAAAACAATCTCAAGCAATCATTTCTAGAACGCAAGTAATGTTTTGTTGTTACAATATTCACCGTCATCATTATTGAACATTGATTCAGATTCCCTGACACTCAGTTACACAAAATAAAAAAAACAGTATGGGGACAGCATATAGTGTTGTGTTCCTATCACCACTGATAACATGTTTGTTCCAACAGACTCCCACCCACCCTCAAGTTACAACTACCAGGGGAGTGTATCACTACCTATGCCTAGTACACAGCTCTACTCCCCAATAAAATCTTTCCATTCTGCCATGGTCTTTTTTGTATGAGGCTGTGGTGTCTCACTCATGGATAGTGTCCTGTAGTACTTCTGTCTGAATGACAGAGAGAAGGGTTGCCACACACTTTTGGATATGTGAGGTGCAGGGCATAGTAGTAACCCATCAGATGAAGCAGACCGTCACTCAAGTCTTCCTTGGTAAGCGTGGTGGCGGGAGTGGCTCCAAGACAGATGAGACAGCGGGTCACATCAAACAGCAACACAGGGGTGCAGAAAGACCTCTTCTGCGAGTACATTGTGGGATCTTCTGTTGGCTAAAGAAAAAGAAGAAGGAAACGCCACATCCATGCATGGAACTATGAAGTGTTGAATGTGAGAAAATGCGAACAAACTTTCACCTGAATGACATGAAGCAGTGCCTCACTGGCATGTCCCAGCTTCTTCGGTGGTGGACTTGGTGAAGGAAAGAGTGTGGGGAGTGCCCTGAGCAGCGCGATGGAATATTCCACTGGAATAGAACAAATCAACTTTGAGTTCAAAGTTAGTCTCCCTAAAAATGAGTCTTATTAGGTTTGTGTTGATCACAAAAAAATCGTATTTTTTCAGCATGAAGAGTATTACCATTCTGCATGTATTCATTCAGCGCAACATAAACCATCCTATGTCCAAGGAAACAGCTACACAGTCAATTAGAGACACAGCAAAATGACTCACCTACAACCAGCGTTATGCGTGGCTTCATCACTTCATTTTTTTTCCAAACACCATAAAATTACACATTGGTGCAGAAGTCTTCCCATCTCTTTTTTTAGTTCATCAATGAATTTTCTGTTGCCCTTATCCAGGATGCGCCGCAGCTCATTCATCACCTATAATGCAAGTCAGTGTTAAAATCTGCAACCATGCTTTCTTTTCATCATAAACCAAAACAAGTTAATCACTTACACGATAAAGATCCTTGACACATGGATATGCATCCAGGATCTTTGTTGGCCTTGTCCTGTTCTTTCAGAACATCACTATCAATGAAGGATCTTCTTGCTTGAAACTGCAGGTCAAGAATTTGGGAGACAGCATCTTGGTTGGGTTTTGGTTTCTTGTACAGCTCCTGCAGGGTCTGATAATGTCTGGCCTGTGCTGTCAGACCATCTTTGGCTGATGAAATGGAGGAGACAAATCAGTAAATCAGTCAAATGGATGAAATTGTTTGGAGCATCAAAATATATCAAATGACAATTCAAATGTAAAAATGCCTGTGATATATCATGATATCCAAAACTATCATAACATTGCCTGGCTTTCATACATTATCATTATTATTAAAATGGACATGTTTCTACTTACGTGAAGTGTGGCCATTATCAGAACTGCGCCCTGGTGTGTGACACAAAATAATTGTTGATCCACCAATTGAGTCTGCATCATGATCTTCTTCTTGGTCACTTGCTGAGAAGTCAATGCGATGCCTTTTCTTCTTGTGGCCCCTCTCTGGTGAATCTCTTGTGAAGATTCTTGTAAGTGCTCGCCTGTGGGAAATAAAATTTCACTCATTGAAAGAACAAATAAAGATGGAAAGTGAACATGCACAGATAAAAAAAAGTATCAGCCAAAAATAACCACACGCTTCAAAATCTAAGTGCGCAAAATAATATAATCACTTACATGTTTCATTGTTTTGTCTTAATCCTTCAGCATGGGATAATACTCCACTAGTCTTTTAGCCATTGCAGTGACTTCATGCTTAGAAGGGTACCGGATCCCCTCTCCTTGCTGACTGGCTCTCAAGATAGAAATCATGCTGGTGACAGTGTTTCTCACCAGCCTGCATCTCAGCTCTTTGAACATGACACATTTCCCCTCACTGGCAGGGCGGGCCATCTGGAAGTAGTGCTTACGAGCTTGCTCCAACTCACTGTCTGTATAGAGGGTGGGCAAACTTTTTTTTAGCAACGGGCCACATGACAGACCTGCATCGAGTCGGCGGGCCACGGAAGGGGGGGTTGTAGGTAGGTACAGAATTAGTCCGGGTACAGAATCGTTCTGGGCGTAGTGACTGCCCGATACGGCAACTCCATTGGGACATACCTCTACATCGCGGTCGAACGTGATATATGGATAGATCACGGTCAAAACGCTATTTCGCGGGTGATAGATAGATAGATATATAGATAGATAGATAGTGTGTGTTGAATACATACATTTGTCACTTTATATATATATATATATGTACAGAGAGAGAGAGAGAGAGAGAGAGAGAGAGAGAATTTCGTGTATACAATATAATACAAAGTACTGTAAATACGCCAGGGATTGACAGAAAAAAAAAAAACCTTGTTGACGGGGGGGAGCACGCTATCGCTATCGCGCTGCACTAACTCGGCAAAGTTACGTGCCGACAAAGTTTCGTTGGGGGGTGCGGTGTTGGGGGGTTATGACTGGCTTCACGCGGGCCGGACAACTTGACAAGTCAAACAAAGTTTGTTTTGTGCCAATTTCTGTTATCAGAATTAATTGTAAATGCAATTCAGTTTAGACATTTTGTCTCAAATTTGTAAAATACTTCTTTTTGAAATCAGTGTCAGCATACAGTTATTTTAATTACTTAGCGGACAAATCACAGTAATGGAAATTTTTTCATACCTACACATGACATACCATTTAAAATTGATACTGTGACATCATCCAGCTCATCCATTATTGGCCCCGGTTTGGATGTCCATTTAATTTCTCCTCAATCTGGCAGGGAAAAAAAATCATCATATTAAGGTCACAATTAGGACAAGCTAGCCTTCCGACTCAAGATCCGTTTTTTTACAATGCCCATCTGCCATGGATCCCAAAGTTCCCATGCAATTAAAAGTTGTGACACCTTATCAGAATGATAACCCTAGACAGCTCAACGGATTGCTAGTCATACAGACAACAATCAAAATTGGAGTGAAACTTGTAACCACAATGCCTGCAACATGGTGGTACTTATGGTAATAATCATCAAATACCAGTGTTCTTCGTGACAAAATCTGATAGGATTGTGCCACCTTGAACTGCAATCAACTTAAATTTTGATAAAAACAAGCAAATTGTACCTAAACTACATCTTCAATCAATCCAATTTCAGCACTCTCTACCCCATAAACTGAAGATACTGCAATACAAACTTGGTTGTACAGTATTTCGTCATGCCACATATAACTAGGAATGCTAATTGCTTGTTCACATGACTAGAATTGCAGTACATCAATCCAATACAAAATACACACTTGTGACACTTGTCATCAAGCTCATAAATCCATCGAGTCGAGATGAGCATGTGCACAGAGTCGCACTCCGTGAGTTCACGTAAACAGAGCATTGCGTTTGCATAAATTATGCACGGCTATCGAGCAAGAAGCCGAGTCCAATTTGGTGCACATAACCACACTATAATGCCTCTCAATGTCCTAACCCATGCCACGCAACACAAACGTGAGGGACCGATTTGAGTTTCTCACGGGACCAGCAGTGAAGTCACAACCGTCGCCCCAAATGAAATGTCGCAGCAGGAGCCTGAGGATTTTCTGAGTCAACATGCTGATCAACAGGTAACGTAATGTTGGCTTCCTTGACGACATTAGACAACTCCCTGTTTATATTGTATCCATATTTTAGTACAAAGCCTCCTTGTTTTCTGATATGCTCCTGTTTGACTTGTTCGGTTTTTGTTTTTACATTATGCTGTTAGTGTTTATTTCAAATTAACAAGAAGTACCGGTACAGATAGTAGGAAATTAATATAACACTTGCGTCAAACAAAGAATAACTAACTGTACATATTATGTCTACAGGAAGGAGTTGGTACATTAAGTGAGAATATTCAAGAATATTAAGAGAAGATATATTCAAGGTTGTCCTGAGGTTAACTGTACCAACCATTGCCAGAGCTTATGGAGCAATTTGATGTTATTGTACAGTAAAAATGGAATATTGGAGCTGTCGCAAAACAAAACAAAAAGCCAACTTTAAGGCTTATTATCTCCAAAATGATACAGTAATCAATCACATTTAGAAATCAAATGTTTCTAAATGTGAAGTCAGTAATGTCAAGTCAGTGCTTGATGTGTCATCAGCAGGCGTCGGCGTCAGTAATGGGGCATCGGCGGGTTTCGGGCGGAATCGCCAGGCGTTGGGAAGCGTTGGCGGGTGTTGGGGGCTCGTGGCCAGGTGGCGGACGTCACGGCAGGCAGTGGCCAGGTGGGCTCAGTCCCGCAAACGCTGCTTACAGCTTTAATAGAAAAAGGGCTCGGACATAGAAATTATTAGCAAGGAGATACGGGATTTAAAAACGGAATCAAAAGAAGTCCTTCGCACGTTTGGAGAAACACTGAGGAACGACGTGGAAAAAGACTTGGACGACTTCAAAGACGAAATAAATCAACAACTTGCGAAAGTCGTCACCGAACAGGAGCTCCAGACCGGCAAGATCAACGAGGGTGAGTCGCGGATTGAAAAGCTAGAACGTTGGGCACAGGAAGCTAATGACGCTCTGGTCATATCACTGAGAGAACAAAAAGCTCTTCAGGACAAATTAACTGACCTGGAGTCCAGGCCGAGGAGAAACAACCTACGTATCTATGGAGTCACTGAAGGAGAGGAGGGAGAATCTGTGGCCAAGTTTGTGGAAGACCTGCTGAAAAGCGAACTGCACCTGCCAGCAGATTTTAATGTCCAAATTCAGAGAGCACACCGCTCATTTGCACAGAAACCAGCGGACGGTGCCCAACCGAGACCCATCATTGTTAACTTTCTGGAATTTACTACCAAAGAGAGGGTCCTGAGAGAGCTATGGACAAAGAAAATAGAACTGGGGAATAAAGTACCGTCATTCCATCACGATTACACGACAGAGATGGTCCAAAAGAGAAAGGAGTACAACACTGCTAAAAGAATCCTGAAGGAGAAGGGCATCTGGTTCCAGACGCCATTCACCAAGATGAGGACCCACTGGGATACGGGAACTCGAACCTACAACAGCGCAGAGGAGGTAAAGGAGGAATTGGCAAGACGCGGCCTGGCGGAGAAGATGGCGGTGGCGACGGGTGCAGAGGGGCCTGCGGCACTCGGTGCCCCGCACTACGACGGAGTGGCAGTGCAAGGAGGGATCCTGGAGGGGCTACGCATCAGCAGCAACACGAGCCAGAGAAAAGCTACAAAAGTTTCAAAGATTCTTTGATTAAATTCAGAGAATAAAGGGAAAAAAGCTGGTAGGGATGTTCCAGTATGACCGGTGTTTTTAGTTGACAAATTATTCAAATTGAATTCCCATGTTAATAGAAAAGAGACTGTGGGAAGTCCGGGTCGCTCCTTTTTTTCTAACGTTGGACTCATTTAGAACGACTAAAATACTCATTGCAGGTTCAAGTGGCATTTCTAAGTTAGGTTAGATTTTTGACTGCCTTCACGCGGGCCGGACAGAGACACGCCGTAGTTTGGCCATGCCTGATCTACAGGAAACACATCTCTCTCAGCAAGAGCTAAATCAACATGATTTAAAAGCTAAACTCGACACAACTAATGGCAACAGAAGTCAGACCCGCCTGTCGAAACTTGTCAACGTCTCTCTAGCCGAACTCGGGATGTTTGATGTTTGGAGGGACCTCCACCCGTTACAGAGGACTATTTTTTTTTTATTAACATTACAGACAGATACAGAATAGAGGAATGTAAAATAGGAACGACTGACTTGTACTGACACAGTATTAATTACCTAATTATTTGTCTAAATAAGAGGAAGAAAAACACACTTTGGAGATTAAATGTGGGTATGCTAAATAATCCAAAAACACTGGAGGAGGTTAAGAAAGCTCTATGGAGGAGAACATAGATAGTCCAGTAGACACTACCATACTGTGGGACACAATTAAAGCTGTGATGAGAGGGAGGTTAATAGCGAGGGCAGCCTATCAAAAAAAGACGAGATGTGGTGAGGGGGGGGGTCTGGCGGAGGTGGAGACAATTCAGATGGTGGGTATAAAGGAAAATTGTGGGGGGGGGTTGCCTGACAACGCCACCTGGGGAGTTGCACCCCAGGAAATAAACTATAATAAAATTCCTCGGGCTACACAGGTTCGTTACGCTTTGTTTAAGAGGACGAGACGGACTTCCAATGAAACAGCTTTATTTGACAACAATTTAAAATAGACCAGGTTTAGCTGCCTGAGTGTCAAGGAAATAAGTACCATACCAAAAAGACTGTTCAACATAAGAAAATAAGGGGAACAGGGCCAAAGAAACCAAAGAAAACTAAAAAAAGGGAATAAACAAAGCTAAGGGAATCACTACAAACCAAAATTCACGCTACGCCAACTCCTGTCCTAAAGAAAAGAGAACAAAATTAACATACTAATACCTTGAGACACCCAGGCAAGCGTTAAACAGTTAGAACGAAAGGAAAACTTTTATTTATTCTTCGCACACACACACACACACACACAAAACAAAACTGCCTGGGTGCAGTCGCTCTGAGTCGCTGCCTCCCCGCCGTGCGCCAGAGGAGGAGAGGGGGGGCTTCGGCTTTAACAGCCAAGCGGTGAATGCACAACGATCACGCACACACAGCACCACCTCCCGATGAACGGGCACCCACCAGGGTTCCTCCTCCAGCTGCGCTTATGGCCCAGCCCGCTCTGGGATTGCTAGCCGAAATGCAAAGAACTGCGAAGGACAGAGTTCTCAGCGTGGACACGCCAGAGGACAGAGTGCTGACTCCAGCCTGCGCTTGTTTTTAAAAGAGCTGCTTTCACTCTGCACTCTGGCGCAGGTGTAATCAGTGCGTTTACATGCAGAGCTTAATCGGACTAAGCAATAATTCGGTTTTCTCGTCCAATCGGAGTTCTCACCTTGTCCCCCTATACATGCAGCTGAGAAATTTGAATTACTGACGGGAACGTGTCCTCCTCCCAACAGTAGGGGGTGGAGTGAGCCTTTTCAGCTGGTCAGCTGCTTTCGGTTGACATATTACATCATTATGATATAGAATGATAGTTCATAATGTACGTGTTACTTACTTTGCAGATAAGCTGTACCCTATTTCTTGTGCTCATGGTTATCTTAAAAGATAAGATAATGGTTATCTTAAAAGATAACCATGAGACAAGACAATTCTGATGGTGGGTATAAAGGAAAATGGGGGTGGGGAGGGGGTTGCCTGACAATGCCACCTGGGGAGTTGCACCCTAGGAAATAAACTATAATAAAATTCCTCGGGCTACACAGGTTCGTTACGCTTTGAAATTTAAGGGGACGAGATGGACTTCCAATCAGTCAGCTTTTTTAACAGGTAGGCAGACTCAAGAAGACATTAGACGGGTCCTATACATAATAGATCAGATCCAAAAGCAGGGCCTGCGAGCTGTTACTGGTGAGCCTTGGCTGTGCGAATTGGAGATTTCTGTATCAAGTTCTTGGGAAACTGGGGTTCCAAGAAAAGTTAATACAGTGTATTCAAGGTCTCTACCAAGAACCTACAGAAAGGATAAAGATTAATGGTACTCGTCAAGGATGTTGCCTATGCGCTACATTGTTTGCTATGTTCATTGAGCCGCTGGCACAAATGATCAGACAAAGTAACAATCTAAAAGGAATACATATAGGAGAGCAGGGACATCTAACAGGGCTTTTTGCTGATGATATTATTTTGGTTCTCCAAGACTCGGACAGAACCTTACCTCATTTCATGTTGATAATAGAAACCTATGGTAAATACACAGGCAACAAGTTAAACATAGCAAACACTCAAATTCTCACGCTGAATTATCATCCAGGCCGAGAAATTAGAGGAAAATATAAAATCAAATGGAATTCCAAGGTTATCAAATATTTGGGTGTGCTATTGGCAAAAGATCTTTTGAAAAGGTTTGAAATCAATTAGAATGCTATTATCAATAATCTATAAGAGATCTAAGAAGAGTTTATGATTATTTTTTTTTACCCTGTGCATCTTTTGTTTTGTTAGTAGTACTTGTCATTGCTCCAACACGAATAAACATGCTGCATCCCACTAGATGGCGCATTTGCCTTATTTACAAGCACCACAGTCATCGGAGCTGATTGTTGCCACTCTCAGCAGCGTGCATCTACTAAGATCTACGAAGATTCCACAATCTATTACACCTCGTGAGCAAAACAGGCTACAGGTAAAATTAAACATCTTCAGTTGAGCAACTCAAGCAAGTTAAACTGATTTAAAAACAAACAAACACTATAATACTAGGAAAAGAATCCTCTATATGTCAATAAATACAACAGATTGAATATTCATAAAAAAAAAAATGCTTACTTTAAATAAGAAAATCCAACAAACCAACAAGTGCAACACTAAAACGCAAACCAACAATCAAAATAATGCTTAATTGCCTTAGTTTCGTCCCACACTTATCAGCTTAGCTACTAAGAATAACACACATTATTCACCTGGACAGAAGGAGGTTCTGAGGAATGTGTTGGTCCTGGAGCTTCCTGGTCAGGATGTTCGGGAGATCCCTCTGGCTCAATGTCTGGAGCGCCAACATATTTTAGAATTGCTCCTGCAGAGACAAAGCTCATTAGATCATCAAGCAAAATAGATCAGAAGCGCATTTTAATATTTTATTATTACAGTGATGTTGCAGTAATATAGGAAAATTAAAAATGAATTTGTTTTTAAATTAAACATTATGGTTGCAGTGTCCCTTTAAAGCTTTTACACAATTACAAAACTGTCATTTTTAAGAGTTTTTGGCATTACTTTACACACTGTACTAGTTAAAGTAATAAAACTAAGATAAATGACCCACTGCCACAACAGCCTAAAATAGTCAACACCATGCCAAATAAAGTATTTCCATAAAATATTTCTTTGAATTCGAAAACAGTAGCACATTTCTAATTAAGGGCCTACAAAATACAAACTAAGCTTAGTAAATTCATCATATGTGAACTGAACAATAACAGGGGACTGACTACAACAACTACAACATGCCCTCCCTCCCGCCCTCCCTGTTAGAATGTGAATAAACGGGTGTGGAGTCAATCAGTCATTCCCATGGCAGGATAGGCCAACAATGGCAGGATATGATCAACTTTCATAAAACAAACAAAAACGCTGATTCATGACGAACAAATATTAGCCAGCCAGCTAACATTTATCCAACGCTAGCTAGCTGGCTGGCTAGCAGGACAAATAAACAAAATTGGGGGGGGGGGACAACAGCGTTTCACCTCCACCTCTCCAGCCCACATCACAAACAAATAACTTACCTTTCCCCTTTGCAAGTTTTTCTTGATCAGTTTTCTTTTCCTTCCGTTTGTCCGCACCGCTGGGATAACTCCTTTTTGATGCCATTATGGTGTCTGTTTGTTTTTAATCCTCTCGCTAACGGGAACGAATGGTAGCTGTCAATCATTCACCGGCCCGCCACGTCACTAACTGCGTGACAGTGCAGCAAGCCCCCAGAGTCCATGATGGCGTCCCATTCCTTTCAATGAAGTTGCTCACCCAGCGCATGGCTCCCAAAAACTTTTTGACTTCCGCATTGATGAGATAATAGAGCATGCGCAGTTGTGTCAGTGTGGAGACCGTCACTGACAGACGTGTGCGCTCACGAACCTTACAAAATTCAACATGGAAATCAATGTATTTTTTACGGAACAACTGACGATTGTTGTTTGGAAATTTTAGAAATAATAATGATGATGATGATGATGATTATTATTATTATTATTATTATTATTATTATTATTATTATTATTATTATTATTATTATTATTATTATTATTATCATATTAATAAAATAGTATTATTATAATAATATACTATTATTTGTGTATTAAACAAGTGAGCAATGTGCCACTGAATAATAAATGATAATTCTTTGAAGCAACTCTCTATGGACCATAACAGCACTGCCACACATATTTTTTAATTAATAACCTCTTTGGAAAGCAGACAAAGTAATGAAATGATTGGTCTATTTATTTCATCAGAACTAAAAAAAAAAAATAAAAAACAAAAACTGAACGATCTTGAAAGTTCCTCCCTGAAAGTTCCTCCCTTTCTCTTGCACCTGTCGATGTGTGTAGCTAACACAAATTTGCAAATATTTTGTCGTCCTCATGGAATTAAACAGCACACCATGTTAATTTATCAGCGAGTGCTCTCTCTTTTCATGCAATTCATCACGCTTAACATGTAATGCTGAATCATGAAAGCTATGGAGCAAAAAATAATAATTACATAAACCACGAGTGAAATAAAATGTGTCATTCATTCAATAAAGATTTCATTCATTCATCTTCTATACCCGCTTATTCCTATTCAGGGTCACGGGGTCTGCTGGAGCCTATCCCAGCTGTCTTAGGGCGAAGGCAGGGTGACACCCTGGACAAGTCGCCAGTTCATTGCAGGGCCACATAGAGACAAACAACCATTCACACTCACATGCACACCTACGGACAATTTAGAACGTTCAATTGACCTCACGTGCATGTTTTTGGAGTGTGGGAGGAAGCCAGAGAGAACCCACGCAGACACAGGGAGAACATGCAAACTCCACACAGAAAGGTCCCAGGTCCAGGCCCCGGAATCAAACCCACGACCTTCTTGCTGTGAGGCGGCAGCGCTAACCACTGCACCACCGACTATTTTATTGCTTAGTTGAAAATGCCATTTTATTTCATTTAACAAAGCATATCATTATTTCATCATGCATTTAATTGTTTTGTGGTCCTGTGTTTTAGTGCTTCATAATTGTATTCTGTTGTCAAATTTGCCCATCAAAGTCAGATTAGTAATCCTGTACATCAGTTTAAGGAAAACCAATTCTAGGTAATGGATTGCAGATCTTGTAGTGACCTGTTACAATGGAAAGAAATGTATACATAATAAGTACGTCTGTGTGCCCGATATTTTAGCTAACACTAAACTTTCTGCACAACTGTCTGCATTGCGCTTTTTCTTCGGCCACAGAGAACAGAAACTTCTGTAGTTCTTTGTTCACCCATGGTACAGTTTCATAAGCTTTTCAGTTTTTAATACGTGTTAATGTAAAAATCCACACGCGAGGCATTTAAAAATGGCGGTTTTGGTCTTTCGTGAAAGACTGCCTTTGGCCAATCAGTGTCCTGAACGTTGCTACGTCACCCTTATGGTCTCAGCTCTGCTCGCTTCAAAACCCCAACGAGGCAGGTACCAAAAACCTAACCCCTGGGAACGTGACAATTGTTTTTTTCAATTGAAGTTTTCGTTATTTTGTTCGTTTTCGTTAACTATTATAACCGTGGTCAGGACCTCCAGTCAGAAGATCCACTGGAGGACATTTAGAGCAAACAGTCAGACAACAGCAGCTTCACCACATCAGCTGAAAAATGGAGTTTGGATGCTTTCAGCTTCAAGTCGTGGACAGAAAATGATGCTCACAATGTCACACTGATGTTTTCTTCTCCAACCTTCTCTCAGCTCCAGAGGTTGGTGGTCTGCAGGAGCTTCTACAGCAGCAGAAGATCAGTCTGGAGAGGAGATGTGAACGTGTGACTGAAGGTGAAGAAGAGGAGGTCAACAGAGAGCATGAGGTCAAACAGCTGGAGACCAAGAAGACCAAGAAGACCAAGGAGATCCTCCACGACCGTCCAATCAGGTGCAGCCAGATCTTTGAAGCCTCACCTGAGCAGCAGGGACTCAGGGAGTCACAGTGGTGCTGACCAGGTCTCTGGGCTGGACTGGGAAGCCTTGGGGTCCCACTGGAGGAGCTGGAGGAGGTGACTGGGTCCAGGGAAGTCTGGGGGTCTCTGCTGAGGCTGCTGCCCCCGAGACCTGACTCCGGATACGGCAGTAGAAGATGGATGGATGGATGGATGGATGGATGGATGCCAGGTGATAGAACATTTCATAAAAACAGACTCTGCATTATAACTTCTATTACACTCTAAAAAACTCACTCCAATATAACTGCACTCGTCCTTCTCTCACATTACATTGGATCACAATGACCAAACAACACAACAAAGACAATGATCCAACTGTACTGCCACGTCCAGACGCAGTGTAGGTCTGTAGGCCTCTTGGACCTTCATGTGAACCACTGCGTGTTGACTGGAGGTGAAACATGACTGACTGCTGTCCTCCTACCTGGACAATGCAATCTCACTTTCATTCTGCTGCAGATGGCCATTTTCATTTTACACCGTCCAAATTTACAGCTCAGGGCGCTGGGACGAATTCCAAATTGTGTGCAGATACAGGCCTACACTTCAAATAATTATGAGAAAAATCCAACGTAAAGAGAGCACTTCCATTAGGAAATAGTCAACATGAAATTTCGTCTTCTACTGACACCTGCTGGTCAAATTGAATAGTTGCAAATATTGTGAACAAGTTGTCATCTAATTCTAATCCTAAACAATATGGCCATTCGAAGTGAAGTATGAAGACAATTAATCAGGTTTGTACTGCTTGATTTGAACACATTCATCCCATTCCAGTGCACTAAAACCCACTTCCCTTCAGGACCGTGTCAGCGAAGCCAAAACTTCCTTGATTGACGCTGTTTCCCAGCATGCAATGCGAGCTAGCGATTCACAATACTATTTCATCACAAACATGGATGTAAAAAATAAAAAAAGGAAAAAGGGAAAAATGAAACTTCAGGAACAGCAACCATTGCAATACAAGCAGAACTGGGCAGACGTTTTATATTATGTACACCATAATACAGCCTTCTGGTGGACAAGCCATACTATTTAAGCCTTGTCCTCCTATGGCGCTTCCGTGGGTGGAAGCTCGTCGTAGAGGTCACGCGCTGGTTGCGCAGCACTCCACAGAGCACTTCGGGGAAGGTCTAGGATCATTCCCCTTGCAGGGTACCTAATTCATGTGTGTATATGGAAAATATGGGTCAAAATAATGCACTACAAGTTGATGTGACACTTTTTGGGTTTTTTTTTTTATGAGCATTTAAAAAAAACAACATAATAATAATATGGATTTTGACCATGTATGTTTTGGAGTTTGTAGGGGAGGAAATATCTAGACACAAATAGTAATATCTCCCCAACACGTATTCCGTCGTTCCGGTGTCAAGGTGAGGATTTCAAAGTAAAATACATAATAATTAATTTAATCTGACTCCATTTGATAATAATAACTTTACTTTTATACATTGATTGAGAGAAAGACTTGATTAACAATTAAGAATATAGACTCAATAATAATAAAATTCTCGTGATCTGACATTAGTCTTCAGTTCAGGGATGGCTTCTATAAATTAACAAAACTATTCAGTTTGTTCATTAAACATGGAAGAATAGCCTGATGTCTGGGTTGGAGTATTCAGAGGTTATTGAACATGATACCCAATCTTATCTGACCAACTCAGAGGTTAAGGGTTTGAATAATGTCCAGTGAAACTTACCATATAACTAAGGTCTTTGGGATTCTGATTAATCCCTATCTTAGTTCAGTGATGGCAGATATAGACAAAGCATTCAGTGACCTTCTTAACATAGAAGAACAGCCCAGACATCTAGGTTGAGATGTTCAGAGGTTTATATCTTCCAACTCAATAGTTAGAAAAACATGACACTCAATCTTTTCTATTCAACTCAGAGGTAAAGAGTACAAGCATTATTCAGATAAATTTACCATATAACTGGAGACTTAATCGACTTCTAATAATCAGATGATCTTCCCATAAAATAAAAGTCTCAACAAGTTAGCATTGAAAGGAAAATGATAACATACCAATTTATTGTGAGATCCAGGGAGAAAATACAACAAAAATGCAACAGACCGGTTGTGTAGAGATGGTGGCACGCAGACCAAGAAGGGGGAACAGGAGCAGCCAAAAAAGACCCCTTCAGATAATGCGATTGGAATTCGAATTTCTCTGCCATGTATACGCCTTAATCGGACTACTAACTGGACAATGCGAGTGCGCATGCGCCATGCCTCGCTCTCACAACTCATGACCGCACAACTATGTCGTCTAACAAAACAGACGGCGCGAATGTATTAACCTCTTTCATTGAACTCCAAAACATACATGATCAAAATCCATATTATTATTATGTTGTTGTCTTTTTTAAATGCTCATACAAAACAAAAAAAAAGTGTGACATCCACTTGTAGTGCATTATTTTCGCCAGCAAGCTTCTCTTGTTACCACTGACTACATTGACCCACATTGACAGCCTCACTGACTGCATTACGGACTATATTAACTTCTGTGTGGATAACATCGTACACACCAAGACTGTACGGTGTTTCCCAAACAACAAACCCTGGATTACACCCGACATAAAGGCTCTGCTCAAGGAGAAGAAGAGGGCCTTTTTGTCGGGCAACAAAGAGGAGCTAAAGACTGTGCAGAGGGAGCTGAGGAGGAAGATCAGGGAGGGCAAAAACAGATACAAGATGAAGATGGAGGAACAGCTGCAGCAGAACAACGTCAGCGGAGTCTGGAAGGGCCTGAAATCCATCACTGGTTACAAGCAACCTGCCACCCAGTCTGAGGGGGATCTAAAGTGGGTGAACGACCTGAACACTTTCTTTAACAGATTTGACCAGTCACCCTCCCCACCCCCTGTCCAGTTACCACTGCTGCAACCCCCACTACCTACTGTAACTGTGACTGGCCCTCCCCCCACCTCAACTGACCCCTGTTCAACAACACTCTGCATCCAGACCCCCTGTGCTCCCCTGTTCCTCTCAACTAGCCAGGTGAGGACACAGCTGAGAAGGTGCAAGGCAAGGAAGGCTGCAGGTCCAGATGGCATAAGCTCAAGGCTCCTCAAATCCTGTGCAGAGGAACTGTGCGGGATAGTGGGGCACATCTTCAACTTGAGCCTGAGACTGGGGAAGGTACCAGAGCTGTGGAAGACATCCTGCTTGGTACCAGTGCCAAAGACCCCTCACCCAAAGGACTTCAACAGCTATAGGCCGGTGGCGCTGACATCGCAGCTGATGAAGACCCTGGAGAGGCTGGTTCTTGGTCATTTGAGACCCCTGGTAAGACCATCGATGGACCCACTGCAGTTCGCCTACCAACCTGGCATCGGGGTGGATGACGCTGTCATCTACCTCCTTCAGAGAGCCCTCTCTCACCTGGACACGGCTGGGGCTACTGTGAGGATCATGTTCTTTGATTTCTCCAGCGCCTTCAACACCATCCAGCCGCTGCTTCTGAGGGGCAAGTTGGAGCACTCTGGAGTGGACGACCTCCTCACGGCCTGGATCCTGGACTATCTCACTGATCGTCCGCAGTACGTGAGGGCTCAGAGGTGTCAGTCGGACACTATCATCTGCAGCACGGGGGTCCCTCAGGGAACGGTTCTGGCCCCGTTCCTGTTCACTCTCTACACTGCAGACTTCACCCACAACTCAGCGAAGTGCCATCTGCAAAAGTTCTCTGACGACTCTGCCATTGTTGGCCTCATCACCCATGGGGACGACACGGAGTACAGGGAACTGACCCAGGATTTTGCAGACTGGTGCCAGAGAAACCACCTCCAGCTCAACGCAGGAAAGACCAAGGAGCTGGTGGTGGATTTCAAAAGACGCAAGCTCCCCCCCCCCCCCACACCGGTAAACATCCAGGGAGTGGACATTGAGATTGTGGAATCTTACAAGTACCTGGGTATCCACTTGAACAATAAACTGGACTGGTCACTCAACTCTACTGCACTCTACAAGAAGGGACAAAGCAGACTCTTTCTGCTCAGGAGACTCAGGTCTTTTGGAGTGGAGGGGGCTCTTCTTAAGTCCTTCTTTGACTCTGTGGTGGCATCAGCCATCTTCTTTGGAGTAGTCTGCTGGGGAAGCAGCATCTCTGCTGCTGACAGGAAGAGACTGAACAAGCTGGTGAAGAAGGCCAGCTCTGTCCTGGGCTGCCCGCTGGACCCTGTGGAGGTGGTGGCTGACAGGAGGATGATAGCTAAACTATCTTCTCTGATGGACAACACGTCCCACCCCCTGCAGGGGACCCTAACAACACTGGAAAGCTCGTTCAGTGACAGACTTCTTCCCCCCGCGGTGCCTCACGGAGAGATACCGCAGGTCCTTTCTTCCTGCAGTGGTCAGACTCTATAATCAACACCAATAACCTCCCCAAACCGGGTTTATCTTATCTTCCATATACTCAACTGAATCAGATACCCTGCAGATCCTCTGCAAGGGCCCCGCAGTGATCGGTGGAGTGCTGCGCAACCAGCACGTGACCTCTACGATGAGCTTCCACCCACGGAAGTGCCATAGGAGGACACGGATTAAATAGTATGGCTTGTCCACCAGAAGGCTGTATTATGGTGTACATAATATAAAACTTCGGCCCAGTTCTGCTTGTATTGCAATGGTTGGTGTTCCTGAAGTTTCATTTTTCCCTTTTTCCTTTTTTTATTTTTTACATCCATGTTTGTGATGAAATAGTATTGTGAATCGCTAGCTCGCATTGCATGCTGGGAAATAGCGTCACTCAAGGAAGTTTTGCCTTCGCTGACACGGTCCTGAAGGGAAGTGGATTTTAGTGCACTGGAACGGGATGAATGTGTTCAATCAAGCAGTACAAACCTGATTAATTGTCTTAATACTTCTCTTCGAATGGCCATATTGTTTAGGATTAGAATTAGATGACAACTTGTTCACAATATTTGCAACTATTCAATTTGACCAGCAGGTGTCAGTAGAAGACGAAATTTCATGTTGACTATTTCCTAATGGAAGTGCTCTCTTTACGTTGGATTTTTCTCATAATTATTTGAAGTGTAGGCCTGTAGTTGATGAGGAATCACGGTGTGCTAACGCTACTCAAACAGCTTCGATGAAAAAAGGGAGTGTGATTTGGGTTTGTGGTACATTATGACAATCTTGGACTTGCAAGACTGAGGCGACGGTTCAATTCCCATCAATGTGTATTATATATGTGTTATTTAGCTCATCTATTCTACATTTTAAATAGATCACATTTGACATCTGACCCACTGAACACTTACTATTGAACATATTTTTAAACTATGGGCTATTTAGTCTTGTTTTAGGATATAATATAATTCATTGCACAAACTGTCAGGCTAAGTATAAGAGCTATAGTCTTCTACAATCAGTCGTGCCAAAAAAGAGACATTGTCTTTATTTTTCATTTTTATTTTATTGTGTCAGCATTGAACCATACAAGCATGTAGTGTTGTCCAACAAGAATGCATGGCGAATCAAATCCCAAACAACCTATGAAACAATGAACACGTTTCCATTGCCCTTGTGGTGAATTCTTCTGGTGGCTTCGTGTGATGTAGATGTTGAAGGAGTCTTCACTGACACAGACTTAGTTGTATATAAAAACTGGTTTATTTGCAAAGAAGTCAGAAGTCAGTCAGGCCCCTAGAAAGCCTGGGGATGTCTCTGGGCCAGATGTGAGCAACTCCGATGATGCTTTGTTCACATCACCTTTTATACCTCCCAGCAACCAGGGAGGAAGATGCTAGAAGTGGGGGAGAATGTATACATTCCATAGTTGCACCCCCAATGACCATCTGGTTTCAATTTGGTGGACGTTGGCAACAACAAGACCATATATGGACCCTGACGTCCTTAGGGAAGGAGTGCAGCAGTGGGTTCACTGCTGAGTTCACATCAGGCCATACACATAAGATCACATAATGTCATATGCATAGATTCAGATACTACACCCTTCATTTTATTGAGCACTCGATGACCTCCTCGAGCACTGTGTCATTGAAGCCTCGAGTAATGAACCATTTTTTGAAACAAGTGTCGAAGCTTCAACAAAGCCTCGATCAGCCATCACTACCTACGGCTGCGTGCTCTAACACCATTTCAGAAGTGACTAACTGCAGAGTTGGGAGCGGAGGAGGGATGACCGTCAGGCTGGCTCGACTGCTCCTCCTTCTCAGCCGTGGCGCGTCCAATCAGCAGCCGACATCCAGGAGCGCACCTGCAAGGCGTCATCCACTCTCTCTCACACACACACACACACACTCACAGACACAAACATAGTGGCACCTAGACCCACCCGTGGGTCATAACACTCCGTGTGGATCTTTTCACTCTGGCATTGAAAGGGGGTGCTAGCGCTAGCCGTTTGCTAAGCTATGTACAGACAGCACCACCGCTTGCCAAACCACATAGTCACACCGTTTATATACAACAACTCGTCATCAATATCTCTAAAGTAGAAGTCAAGAACTTTTTTCAAAAACGATAACTAACTCAAACTTTTTTGTGTTTATAAAAACAAACTAAAACAAACTTAAATTGAAGTCATATTTCACTTCGTTTATGTCTGTCAAATTAATATTTGCCCAGGAAAACCTTTTAGTTTTACGCAGCAGCACCTAAATGCACCTCGCGTTCTGTGACGTCACCCCTCTTTCACAGCAGTATGTTGACGAGCGACTCGCGGCGGGAAAGTCCGATATGCCACTTTTTCCCAATACGACGAAGAGAGTGACAAAAGCCAATGACTTCTGGTGGAAAGACACAAAATATGTGGCTTGCTTCTAAAAAGGGAAAAACCCCGACAAACCTCCATTTAAGAAGCTCGCACAAAGCAGTAGTGAACATTTTTATTGAGACTGGGAAGTAGACACGACAGTTTGACTCAGTTGACTCAAATATCCTGTGGCGATGAGAGTGGTTATGGCTATCTGATAAAGCAAGATTTAATATTGGGAATTTAACAAAATGAAAAGGAACCAACAACGCCACCCTGGGAATTTCACCCAGGGAGTTCTACTAAACACAAAAGTAATAATTAGGCACACAGGTAAGTTCTATGAGGAAGGAGTAGGAGACGTGGTTCAGAATGTTTAAAATATGAAACCAACTTTTATTCAACATTTAAAAATAAAAGGAACAAACAGACCAACACTTAAAACGGAGCTACTGAGCTCCTTATTCTTGGTGTAGAAACTGAGGCTTACCGATGAGGGGGCCAAACGGGGGAGGAACCAAAGAAAACAAGGAACACCCCACTCACACGTGACACACCTGCAAAGAAAGTGAAGTGCAAAAAAAGAAGAAGAAAACAACCACAATCCCGCCACCACCAGCAGCTCTCAGCGACTACAAAAGAAAAGATAAACAGTTGGTTACTAAAAGTTCCCTAAAATCTGTCAAATGTACTGAAATAGCAAGAAAAACAAACAAACAATGCAATTACACACACACACACACCAACCAAGTTCCCACCAACCACGCACACGCATACACGCACGCACACACACACACACACACACACACACACACACACACACACACCACTGTAGCTGGACCGGCGACTTGATAGTGTAACGTCTGCTGTCTGAGGGTCAGCAGTGGCGACGTAAGCAAACGAAGAACAACAACTCGAGAACGGAAAAACAACAAGTAAAACCAAGGCGGGACGGAAGCAACATGCACCGTCGACCGTCTGTACAGGGCGGCTAGCACAATCAAGTGCGGGCGAAGCAGCAGTGTTCCTGCACTTATCTTATAGGACCGAGTTTTGGGCCACAGGTCTTGATCACCAAGCGTCCTCCAGGTGAGGAGAACAACGAGGAGGCTCTGCGCAGCTTTGTGCTCGCAGGCGGCTGTAGGGTGCCGGTGAGGTGTTCAGGAAGCACTGTAAAAAGAACGGACAGGTGAGGTACTACGTACCTATGCTAATAAGCCATAATAATTTAAATGCTAAAATGTCTGCACCTGATCCTCTTACAACTCGGGCACACAAAGCGGATGTTCAGTGTCCCATTGACCACGATGGACCACTAAACGAAGCTTTTAAGAAAAATGCGAAATGAAGCCACTGAGAGCTAAAACAACATGCAAACAATGCCACAGTGCAGCTTTTCTCAAACGGGTCAATTTTGAAATCATTTTAATCAACTCTGTCTTCATTGATCAGAAGGTTTTTGCAGATTTGGAATTAAAAAAATTTAACTGCAGGAATCATAAAATCGTCTCATCAGTGACGTTTATAGAGCCATTAAAAAATTGAATATGTGCTGAACAGACAAACGGAGGTGTAAGAGGCCTGTGTGACCAGCAGGGGGCAGCAGAGGACCGACAGCCGCAAGTTCCTCCTCAGAGAGGCCTGAGAAGGTTCTGCACCTTCAGCTCCCCGGCGCCGCACCCCCCTCCCCAACGCCAGCAAAGCGGGCCCCTAAGCGAGAGTCCCCCCTTCTTCCCCCTGTGCCCTGTAAAAGAAGAAAATAAATAAATACATACATAAAATAAAAAGATAAAAAAAAATAAAATAAATAAATAAATAAATAAATAAATAAATAAAATAAAATAAAAAGATAAAATTAGATAAACAACCTGTGGACCCCCGCCCACCACTGTCAGACCCCCGTGTCTCGGGTCGTCGCCGCCCAGCCACCCCCGAGCGGCACGGGGGGACCACCCGGGCAGCGGCCCGGTCCCAGGATTGGGGGAAGGGGGACTCCGCCGCAAGTGGCGAGGTGGGGGGGGGGGCGGTCAGGGCGCCCCCTCAGCGACATCGGGGCCGGGGACACCACAGGGATCCAGGAGCCAAAGGGGGCCCACCCCCCACCGCCCGAGGGCCCCGGGGCAGCGGCAGCGACCAGGGAGACGGAGAGCGAAGGTGGGGCAGAAGGCACCACCCGGGCACACAGGAGCAGTAGCCGCCGAACGCGCAGCCCCACCCCAGGCATGCGACCCCACCGCGTATGATCCAGCGCCAGTCCCCAGACACAGGGACGGACCAGCCCTCCCACCAACAAGGGGGCCCCCAGACCAGAGCCAGGGACCCCCCTCCCCCGGAGCACCACCCACCAACCATAAGGCCCAGCCCCCCGCGTGGTAGACATCCCCCGCCGGGACACCCAACCCCCGACCCCCCACCAACCCGCAAAGCAGCCGAACCCCCCACGCACAACCCCCCCCCCCCTCAGACCGCACCCGGCCCGCGGCAGCACGACCACCGCTGCCCACATCAACCAGCAGCCTCAGCTATTGATTGATTACTAGTTAGTTATAGGATGAAGCAGACATTCCTACCAAGGAGGTGTGGTCTAACAGTAAGTTCCTATATTGTGCAATGTGCAGGTGTTGTTTTGTTTTCCAGTTTGTGAGGATTGTTTTCTTAGCGATAGATAAGGAGGTGATCAGCATGCGAGATTCTGCCTTATCTGATGTGATATCACTGAGGTCCCCTAAGAGACAAAAAGAAGGAGTGGCTGTGATGTTGTAACCAACCTGTGCTGATAGATCATTGCATACTACGTGCCAGAATTTATTTACTGGTGGGCAATGCCATACAGCGTGTAGGTAATTATCTGGGACATTAACTGTGCAGTGTGAGCAGGTCTGAGAGGCGGTCATGCCCATCTGAAACATCCGCTGTCCAGTGTAGTGGATCCTGTGGAGTACTTTAAAATGTATTAATTGTAGAATAGGTTGTTTTAACAGTGAAAAGGTGTTCAGGCAGATTGTTCTCCAGAAATTAGAGTGAGGCTGGAGAGACAGGTCTCTTTCCCACTTAACAATTGGGATAGAAATTGTGCAATCTGTATTTGTAAGCAACTCACTCCAATAGAACTGCACTTGTCCTTCTCTCACATTACATTGGATCACAATGACCAAACAACACAACAAAGACAATGATGCCACTGTGCTGCCACATCCAGACTCTGTGTAGGTCTGTAGGCCTCTTGGACCTTCATGTGAACCACTGAGTGTTGACTGGAGGTGAAACATGACTGACTGCTGTCCTCCTCCTTGGACAATGCAATCTCACTTTCAATCTCACAGCCACTAAAAAACCTGATTGTGATTGAGAGGTCCTCAGCAGCCAATCACTGTTGGGAGTCCAGCCTTCAAACACTCCTCCTGAATCCACAGTCACATCTGTGAGCATCTGGAACTTTGGCCCCGATCCTCCACACCACACAACTTGGGATGACAGCGCCACCTACCTGTATCCTTTCAGCAGCCAGTCCCATGTTCTGACCCGTTTCCACTGTGGCCTGTTGGCTCATCTGGTCCAAAGTCTGGATCATCAGTGTCCAGGTTCATGGAATGAGTCAGTGTGCCGCCGTCCTGTGATGTCATGATAGAGAATCACTCTATTTATACTAATGTGCAGAGCCACTGGAGTGTGGAAGCAGACAGTTACCATAATCCAAATGAAAAAGCAACAGCAGAAATGCTTTTTCATTTTAAGAACGTGGCTGCATTATTTGACTCATAAATAAAATCACCAATAAGTCCATTATGGTCCGAGTATGTTTTGGTCATTGGATTGAAAAACCAAAAACGGACGCTAATTTGTTTTTCGTTTTACAATGAAAAAAAAACAAATATGAAATATGAGACATTTTTCCTTTTAACTGTGTGATATTAAATACAAGAAATTTGAAAATGGCTTGATTCTATTTTTATAGTTTGAAGAACAAAAAATAAAATCACTAAAACACAAAGACAAAAAACAGTGCGTTTTACCCTGGTCTTTGGACGGAGGTACGAGATCAGCAAGTTAGAGGCTCGTGTTGACTCAGGCAGAGCGCTGCAGATTTGCTCACTGGTTGTAGGAGAAAAGCTAATTGTTCATTGTAAATGTCTCTGGAACCCTACTCGGAAATCATTTTTCACATGGCAAGACAAGGCAAGGCATCCTCACAAGTTTCTGAGCGGACATCGCTGGAAAGTGGCAGGACAAGAGGTTCCTCTGCAAGAAATGTGAGAAGAGTTTGTGCTGAACATGGATGGCCTAAATGTGAAGGGGCTCCCCGATACACAGCTGGAGATCGAAGTGGCAAAAGCAATAACTGAGGTGTTGTAACAACTCCACTGTCAGATTAAACACGCTTCACAATGCTTCTGTGCTACGACTGAAAACCCTCCAGTGAACCAAAATTGATTCATTAATTCCAACATCCCCCCTTTTGACACATGGTCTAAACCGTGCGTCAATTTAGCGAAATGTGAAAATAAATGTTTTGGCAGACACGGGTTACCGTTTGGTCCCACCCAAATGTCAGTAACGTGGTCCCAGCATGCGCCGGCGGAGCGCCAAGCGGCCTTCTCCTTCGCTGTGGCGAGGGACTGCATTTCAGCCAGTGATGCATCAGCCTCCTCAAATGAGGCTGTCATCATCGGGGCTGACGAGGGTGCAGGCTGCCTTGCAGCGGACTTTGCTGCCGCGTCAGCTCTGGCGTTGCCCTGGGAAACAGGGTCACGAAGGTTAGTGTGAGCAGAACATTTACACACTGCTATTTGGGAGGGCAAAAGTATGGCTCGCAAGAGGTCAGCAATAAGCACATGATTTAACACCGGCTTCCCGTCTGACTTGAGGAAGTCCCTGCATTTCCACAGTGCCCCAAAGTCATGAACGACACCAAACGCATAACGGGAGTCGGTGTAGATTGTGACAGACTTGCCCTCTGCAAATTTACACGCTTCAGTTAGCGCAACCAGCTCTGCCCCTTGTGCTGAGAGGTGACATGGAAGGGAGTCAGAGCAGATGACCTCCGAGTCGGAGACAACTGCGTCACCAACTCTGTTGGCGCCTTTGTCGTCCCGGAATGCTGAACCATCTGCGTAGAAAACAAAATCAGCATTAGCAAGGGGTTCGTCAGGTCAGGTCAGGTCGGGGGGAGAAAATTGTGTCTAGCTCTGCAATGCAGTCGTGTGTGGGTGGGGCACGTTCGGTGCCCTGGCGTGGACAGCAGCGTTAACTGCTCTCAAATGTTGAACAAACCTCCAGTCATCACGTTGAGGAGGAACTCTGGCCTTTTTTACAGGGAACATGGGCGTGCGCACTGGCGAGTCGGGGCATGGGACAATGACACCTGCTTCGAGAAGAGAATCAAAAACAGGAGTGATGCCTTCAACAGCTTCTGGCTTCAGAGGATATTGCGGCTGGTTGGGCCGAATATCACTTTTGGGTGTGATCTTCACCGGTTCGGCACCTTTGATCAGTCCCACATCGTATTTGTGAGCAGCCCACAGTGAGGAGGGAACCTCACTCAGTTCCTCGGGCAGCTGCGATGTGTCAGTGAAACATGCAAAACTCGTGTTGTGGCGCTCGCTGTCACGTGTCTCTGTCAGGTGCAGACAGCGAAGAGCCTGTGTTTCCAGTGGAAAATCAGTCTTATGCACATTCAGGGTGGGGGAGTAAAAATGTCCCCGCTCCTTTCGGTGCCAGTCTTTGGTCGACAGGCATTTCGTCAAAAACGGACCTAGGTCCTTCCACTCATCGCCTGGACTCTTGGAAAGTGAAATGTGTTGGGTAGACCCACGGACAGAAAAAAAAGAAATGCACTCTGCTCTGGTGTGAGTGAAACAGAGGCAACGCATCGTTGGGGGCCCCAAAACAACGTAGAAACAAAGATGTCATCATTCACGCTTGGATAAAAAAAAAAAAGAAAGAAAAAACTGACTCTCAAACACACTGTTTCTTTCACAAGTTGCACTGGCTGTGCAGTGCAAATTGGGAGCTTTCATGAAGTGAGCATCACCTGGCACCTTATCGTTAGCCGCCACTATCAATTCTTCTGGGGCCTCGAGGGGAAGCAACCACTGATAGACATGCAAGAGAGGCTTAGGAATTTGAGCCAAGGTCGAGGAAGATAACGACCTGGCAACAATCAACCCGTCGGGGGTGGAGATGAGATTAAATACCCATGGCTAGAAGCAAATCTCTTCCCAACAAATTCATCAGACACACTTCTGACAATACAAAGCTGTGTTTGATTTGGTTTTGTGATGTGCATGTCTCGTCGCCGTAGTCAATACAAGTAAGTGGAGTGGTGAGAGGCTCTCTCTTCTTCGTTCCAGCTGCCCCGACAGAATAAACATATCTCCCACTTTTTTTTTTACACTGGGGAAGTTTTTCTGCACGAAGGAGCGACAATGTTGCTCCGCTATCGGCTAGGAACGTGATATTTTTACCCATAATTCTAAAAGTGACCCGTGGCAGTTTCTCAAAAGCAGCTTCTTGATACAACGTGTATGTGGGAGGAGGCGGCACGTGACGACGCTCTAAACCTGTCAATGGTGCTCAAAATTTGGTCACGTAAATCAACCTCGAACTCTGTGTCAGTGTCAATGCATGTCTCACCGTCAGGCTGAGAGCAATCAGTCCAACCTAAATCATTGTCAGAAGAAAAATCACCATCAACATGTAAATCAGTATACGTTTCCGAAAAATCAACATCAGACTATGAATCAGTGTACGTGTCTGCAGGGGAAAGGGAAGTTAGAGGGGACAGCAAGCATTTCTTCATTGCAAGAAGCGTGTTGCATGTGTGTGTGTGCATCACTTCCCTGCGAAGACGCTGTAGGCCGGGGGTCCGTCTCGCCGGGTCCATGCTGTGTCCCGCACTCCACTCTCCCCCCTCAGCTGCTCTGAGTTGGATCCTCTTTTCCGGCCCTCGCGATCACTCTCTTGGCTGCGGTGGGCATGGTTCTGCCCGCGGTGTCTTCCTTTGTCAGGGCATTCTCTGGCCCAGTGACCCATTCGGCCGCAGATGTGGCACGCCCCCTTTTCGCCTCTGTCTCCGCTAGTCGCCCTTTGTCGGTTGTCGTTGTTCCTGTAGGGCCGTCTCGCTGTGTCACTGAGGTGCTTCATCATGGTGAGGGAGGCACGCTTTATCTTCTTGTCCTCTGCATCGCTGGCCTCCTGCAGAAGCCTCTCAGCGTGCACTGCATGACGTCGGACCTCTGTCAGCCGGGCATCTTCAATCCCCACGCAGCAGCTTGTGTTAACTGCTTTGGCGATCTGGGGGAGCAGCCCTTGTCTGAAAGCAGTGATGAGGCTGGCCGTTTGGTTGACGGCAGTCCTGATGAACGTGGCGACGCTGCGGTGTCGGTGCTGGAGTGCGCAGGGTTGTATGGTGGTAGCGTTGGATGAGGGCAGGCGGGAGGAGGGAAGACAGGCATGTCCAGGAGAGGGTCCCTCGGGCCTGTAAGAGAAGGATACAGACGATTTGGTGCATTTGAATGCTCGTGTGTGAGCGGCTCCTTTTCTCCCTCCTCTGGGGAGTGTGTGTGAGTGTGTGCACCCTCTGCCGTTATCTCTGTCACCCCTGTGCTCCAGCGCCCAGCGCTGTTCACACGTTTGTTTTTGTTTTCTTTACTTGTTTCCTGTCCCTGACCTCTGCTTCAGGTTTCCAGAATGAAAAACACCTTTCATGATCTTTGATGATTTGAATCTCCCACCTGTTTGGGTTTTTCTTTTTTGTAACCTTTCCCTCTGCTATCTTCAATTTATCCCGGAGGTTTCTCAATTCCTCCAAACTCAGTGATCCCCCTGCTGGGAAATCCTACTTTTCAACCCAAATTCCCAACATGTCAAGACAATCTGGACCATATTTTTTCCTCATGTCGTCCACAATTGGTCCCCCCTGGGGAACAGCAGCAGCCACTTTGCTCTGGTTCTTCCCCAGCACTGTCTAGCTAGACTTATTACTCTGACTTTTCACTAAGTTTTCACAAAATTCCAAGTCAGAAAATACACAGGCGTCCCCGTGCACCCCTTTTTCTTACTCTGGAGCAAAAAGGTGGAGAAAAAACTCACCCCTCTGGTAGTTTACCTACCAGAAGCTTCCGGCTCACTTGTGGAGCGGGAATTTCAGTGTTGATTCAGAATCAACACCTACCTGACAGGCACGGTTAACGTATGCGCTCCGTCCTGCCCCGGGACCGTTCGTAGACGACAAGGAAAACAACCCACTGGTCACTGATATGTCTGAGACAAGAACAATTACTTCTCACCCGATCTCTGAATCAGCACTTCCTTTCCAGGTTCGCTTGGATAGACGTGAAGCCGATCAGATCCACTCTTAGACGCCGATCCTCTCATCTCCGAATGCTTGGTTCGAGGTAGAGGGGGAACGAGGAGTTTCCTCCGTTCCTGGTCCCGGGCCCTCAACGTCCCAGAGTTCCACTGACAGGTCTCCAGCAATCCTGTTCGTGACGCCAAATTGTTGTGGAAAAGAGCGAAGATGCCGATGCAGGAATACTGGGATAATAAGTAATTTAATGAACAAACAATAAAAAAAGGGATCAGAGCTCCGAGGCACAAAACACAGTAAAATGGGAGTGCGAGTGCAAGGTGGGAAGGAGGAAGAAGGTCTCTTATACACAGGACTGGGAGGGGATAAGATAAGGAAAGAACAGGGAGGAGAACAGAGAGAGACAAACCAACGACTATACGATAGTTGACCGATTTCACAGCTCATATCCTGTACAGGGAGAGGATGAGCACATCAGTGGCAGGCCATAAAACAAAGTGAAATACGATGCGTATATGTTAGCCTAGGATTCTAACAGTTTACACGTGCTACTAGTGATCATACAATATAAACCAAGATAAAGAATAACACAAGAATACTCTATCATGTTCGACCCATCTTAATAACCGAGATTTTTTTTCCAGGTGCGCTTTGCTCATCACTTTGTACCAAATATTTAGGGGAGTTTTAAGAAACATCACATAGGTTATTAGAGTATATAGTCTTGAAAGCTTTGTCACCCAGCAGAGATTGAAGTGGGATATCTAGTTGGTCAAATTCTAGCTCCTTCCATTTTGCATCGTAACCCGCCCTGCACCAGTAGACTATATACTGCAGTTGTGCTGCTTTATAGTAGTCCTCCAAGCATGGGAGTGACATCCCTCCCTGTTAAGTGTAATGTTTTGTAGCATACCCTTGGTTTCTTGTTCTGCCATATGAATCTAGAAATGATCCGATTCCATTCACTGAATTTCTTATTGGGTATTTCTACAGGTAGCGATTGGAGTAGAAATAACAATTGTGGTAAAATAACCATTTTTTAAGTATCTATTCGGTTGTAAAAATCAAGTACTAGGGGGGTCCAACTGTCCAGATCATTTTTAATTTTGGTTGTGATGCTACCGTAGTTTACACTATATAAATCTTTGGGGGTCTTGGGAATATGAAGACCTAGGTATTTGAAAATTCTGGTTTTCCATTTAAATTTAAAGGACTTACGTATGTTTTCTTGAGGTATGTAATTAAAAGTAAGAGTTTGAGTTTTCTCTATGTTCAATTTGTATCCCGAATATGAACCACATTGGTTGAAGGAGGGCATTCATTTAGGGAGACTGGTATCCGGGTCGGATAAAGTCGCCAGGATGTCATCTGCATATAAACATGTCTTATATTCTTTCCCCTTGAATAGTATTCCCATGATTTCTGGGTCTTCCCTAATCTTTTGAACAAGTAGCTCTATAAATAGAGCAAACAAGATTGGGCTCAGTGGGCAGCCCTGTCAGCAACCCCTCTCCAAACGGATTTTACCTGAAAGACTGCCATTTATTCTGATCCGGGCCACAGGTGAATTTTAAACATTTTATAACTGTATTGTTAAAGCCAAAACGTTGCAGGACCAGGTATAAAAATTCCCATAGAACAGAGTCAAAAGCTTTTTCTGTGTCAAAGCTAATTGCTAAGGACATTGTGTTTCCTTTGCTCATTATATGTAACAGATGTATAGCTCGCCTAACATTGTCTTGTGTTTGTCTATTTTTAACAAAACTTGTCTGGTCCGTGTCAATTAGGTTAGGGATAATATTTTCTAGTGTGTTGACAATAATTGAAGTGAAAATTTTATAATCAGTGTTTAAAACTGAGATAGGTCTGTATGAGCTGCAATCTGTCCTATCTTTCCCTGGTTTCAGTATTACAGATAATATGGCCTGTTTCCAAGATGGTGGGGTCTCGCCACCTTTTAAGACATAGTTAAAACAATTTAATAAATAGCAGTGGGGTCACAGAGTCCCTAAAAGTCTTATACCATTCTGCTGGTAGTCCATCTCCCCCGGCTGCTTTGCTTGTTTTCAGTTTAGAAATTGCCTTGTCGACCTCTGCATTTGTAATCCCTGTAGTTAAGCACTTATTTTGTTCTGTGACAACAGATGGCAAGTCTAGGGATTTCAAAAAAATTGATTGACTGTTACTGCTTTTGCTAATTCGGGTTGAGTGTATAAATTCCTGTAGTATGATTCAAAAGACTTATGTATTGCTTCTGGCTTATAACACATCTGGTTGGTGACCGGGTCCTTTACTTTATATATGGATCTTCCAGACTGTTGTTTTTTAAGTCTCCAGGCTAAGAGTTCTTTAGCACGGGGTCCATTTTCATCGTGGGTTTGTTTGATATACTTAAGTGTAAGTTCCTCCTGGTCCTTCAGTTTCTTATTTAGTTCTGATTTTACTACGGTTATTTGTTCCAATAAGGTGGGGTCGTTAGTCTCTACATGCTTCTGTTCCAGTGAGTCTAATTTACTTGTCAAGTCGTTAAGGTGTTTAAGTTTTTCTTTTTTCCTTTGTGATGCCCAACTTATAATCTTCCCACGCAATACTGCTTGTCCAGCATCCCATAAAATACTCTGTGACGTTACTGTGCTACCGTTAAGGTCTGTATATTCCTTCATTTCTTTCCTAATGTAATCTTCAAATCGTGTGTCATTTAATAGGGAGGTGTTGAGTCTCCAAATAGTGTTTTTGTGTGGGTGACCTACATTTATTTTCACATATACACCTGAGTGATCTGATATGTCGCTAACACCAATTCTACAATCTAAAACCCTGTGTCTGTCTGTTCTGAACATAAAGAAATAATCGATCCTCGAGTAAACTGAATGAGGGTGAGAGTAAAAAGTCAATTGTTTAGTGGATGGATGAAAATCCCTCCATACATCAAACATACCAATCCTTTTAATCATCTTCTTAATATTTAGTGACTCAGGATTTGTTTTCTTTGTCAGGTTTGATGAGTCTAGAGTGGGATGCAGCTGTACATTCCAAGGGGACTCGTGCCACGCAAAGCCTATTCCGACCTGGCGATCCTGTTTGAATCCATTAGCAACCAGCTACATTACCCCGGGCAGCTTCACGGGTACAGGTGGATGTATGCTAAATGCAGAGAAAATGGACTGCGTGTGAGAAAAGAGTCTGTGCGTTTGGTTTTGAAGGAGCTGGATCCAAGAGGAGTGTCATTAAGGCAAGCGGGGCGTCTCAGACGGAGGAATTACTTCTCAAACTTCACAACTTCATCTGGCACCTGGACTCATATGATGAACTGAAGCCATATGGTATTTGTGTGAATGGATGTATTGATGGCTTTTCAAGAAAAATAATCTGGCTCAATGCTTGCACAACAAGTAGTGACCCAAAAGTAATTGGAGGGTGCTACATAGAAGCGGTACAGCGTTTTGGGGGGTGCCCTAGAGTTGTTCGAGGCGACCTTGGAACCGAAAATGGCCATGTTAGAGGCTTCCAGCGTTTCCTCGTCCCTGTTCAACCAGACGACACCCTCGATAGTTACTTGGAGGGGGCCAGCACCGCCAATCAAAGAATTGAATATTGGTGGGGTTTCCTGCGTGGCCAGCACATGGAGTTCTGGTTAGCCTTGTTATCAGGCCTCAGAGACAACGGGCATTTTGATGGCGAGTTTCTGGACAAAAGTCTCCTGCAGTTTTGTTGTATGGGCCTCCATACAGGTGAGTTTATGAATAATGTTTTATTTTCATTTTGTGCGCATGTATATGTGAGTGAGAGAGAGGGGAGGGAGGACAGAAACGGGGAAGGGGGTGTTGGGAAGACAGACAGACAGAGACGGGAGGAAAGGAAAAAGAATGCTAAAGAGAAGGGGTAGAAAAGGGAAAGGAACAGAGATGGAAGGGGAGAGAGATGGAACAGAAGGGTAGAAACAGAGAGGAAAAGAGATGGGGAGAAAGAGGGGGGGGAGGGAGGGATGAACAGAGACAGGGAGGGAGGGAGAGGGTGGGGTTGCTCATGTGTGAATGCTGTAATTTAGTGTTTTATTTATGTTCTGCTGGCACAGCTCTTCCTAAATGTATACATTTTCTACAGGATGAGTTGGATGACACTGCACAGGTGTGGAATGCACACAACATCAGGCCATCAAGAAACCTGAACGTCCCCAGCGGTCGGCCTAATGTGATGCATGCTGTTCCTGAACTTTAGCGAACAACAGATTTTCTCTCCCCTGTTGAAGATGAACACATTCAACTGTGCAAAAATGAATGTGTCTTTCGGCTGGCTGTACCATGTAATCCAGATATTTATGAACTCTGTATCATCTTTATGCCTGAGTCCCATCTTGCTCCACCAACAGATCCGTATCAGGCTGTGAACTTGTATTTGCACCTAAGAGAGGCCATCACTGCATCTCTCTAAACCACCCGACCCTCTCCACAGGATGGACACTTATTCCACTGCAGTGCGCCTCCCCCTGACCCTATCCAGAGAATGGACACTAAATTGTGATGAACCTCCTGTTATTTTGTGTCTTGTTAAATCTCTAGTGTTCCTTTTAAAAATACACAGGGATATTGGTTATTTACTGCACTCCTTTGTTTCTGTTATTACGCAATCCTTATGGTGATGCTATTTACTGAATTTACTTTTTGACCTGAAGGTCGTGTGTGCAAAGAGCTGTTAAATAAAAGTAGCCATGTGAAAGAACTTAACTATGTTCAGAACAAAGTTGTTGAAACATTGAGAAACACAGAAGCACAAGGTTACTTTAAGATTTACTTTAATTATTCTTCACTTCCATGAATTAATGAACATTAACGTGATTCTTCAACGTGATAAGTCAACAATTCCTGAAAAATTAAACCGGTGTTGGACAACTCGTTCTGAATGCTTGGTTAGAGTAAACAGATGGACCTGTAAGCAGTCATTTTCAAAACAACATTTTCACTTTCAACAACAAAAAAAAAAACACCCTCATAAAACTCTGCTGAAGCATTTACTATGGTATGTATGGTATGGAAGCAGATAGTTACCATAATCCAAATAAAAATGCAATAGCAGAAATGCTTTTAAATTTTAAGAACAAAGCTGCATTATTGGACTCATAATTAAAATGGTTAATAAGTCATTCAATCTGCATTTTCATTTTCTTCTTCAAGACTGCTCATTCTTGTACTTAATTCAAATGAAAAAGGAAAACACATTTGAGATTTAATTTTCAAAACATGCACCAGCAAAGAGTTACCAAAATTCAATATGAAATGTAAAATTCAAAAATGAAAAAGCAATAGCAGAATGCTTTTTCATTTTAAGAACGAAACTGCATTATTTGACTCATAATTAAAATCATTAATAAATATTGCTATATGCATTTTCATTTTCTTATTCGTGTCGCACCTTTTATGCCACAATCAAAAAGAAAACTGAGGGCATTGCTTTTTAATTTTCGTGGTCCTGCCCTGCACAAGAGTTACTCCACCTCCGCTGTGGGTATGGTGGTATGACGCCAAGTGTCATTTGCCTCCCGTTATGTGTAAATTCTAATGTTTGTGAATTTAATAAAGATATATATATATATATTATTATTATTTTTATTTAAAAAGAAAAGAAAAGAAAAAAAAGGTATGGCGGTATGACACCACTTTGCCATCGTTACTTCTTTCACGTCATTGAAGTTGCCGGTAATCGAGATTTAAATCGGCGAAAAACGTGGACCACTGACGGATCTCGCACCAGCATCTGCCACCAGTCGACGGATTGATCTGTTGCTTCGCATCCTTCGTCGGATGGACTGGTGGCCGATGCCGAACGGAAGCAATGATCCGTTGCATCGCATCCTGCGACGGATGGACTGGTGGCCGACGCCGAACAGCTGTTACTCCACCCATGTAACAAATAGCTTTAGCTTTGATGTTGTGCTGGTGCATCAAGGTGTTCCATAACTGACAACAGGTTGGCTCGGGCAACCTTGTTTGCGTCCGTATCTGGGACGGCAGAATACCTGCTCAACTCGGTCCCGAGCATCAGATTCAGATACACTATTCAACTCCACCTGGGAAGCTAAATCCAGCAGGGTTTGAACAATTGTGTCAATGTGCGCCATGCTCAAATCTGTCCGACCAACGAGATCCGTCAGTGGTCCACGTTTTTCGGCGATTTAAATCTTGTTTACCGGCAACTTCAATGACGTGAAAAGTAACGATGGCAAAGTGGTGTCATACCGCTATACCTTTTTTTTGTTTTGTTTTGTTTTTTTAAATATACAGTATATATATACATTTATTAAATTCACAAACATTAGAATTTACACATAACAGGAGGCAAATGACACTTGGCGTCATACCTCCATACCCACAGGTGGAGAGCTGCTGACGTCACTTTCCTGCGGCGCGCGCTTACTTTGAGATTGCGATTTCGTTTTCGAGTTGTGGTAACTCTTGTGCAGGGCAGGACCACGAAAATTAAAAAGCAATGCTCTCAGTTTTCTTTTTGATTGTGTCATAAAAGGTGCGACACGAATAAGAAAATGAAAATGCATATAGCAATATTTATTAATGATTTTGATTATGAGTCAAATAATGCAGCTTCGTTCTTAAAATGAAAAAGCATTCTGCTATTGCTTTTTCATTTTTGAATTTTACATTTCATATTGAATTTTGGTAACTCTTTGCTGGTGCATGTTTTGAAAATTAAATCTCAAATGTGTTTTCCTTCATTTGAATTAAGTACAAGAATGAGCAGTCTTGAAGAAGAAAATGAAAATGCAGATTGAATGACTTTTTAACCATTTTAATTATGAGTCCAATAATGCAGCTTCGTTCTTAAAATGAAAAAGCATTTCTGTTATTATATTCTTATTTTAATTTGGATTATGGTAACTGCTTTCATATAAAACAAATACATCCATAAATATATACAATGTGAGAATTGTTTCTTGCAAGAGCTGTACTTCAACCCATGACCATCGATAAAAGTGTACACATCTAATCGTAAACTGAATTTCCACTTCTGTGTCTATAAACCAGTCACAGCTTGACTGATGGCACTGAAGAAGCAGTTTCCATCAGCCTCTACATTCTCATTTGTACACGGCGAACCTAATGGGCCATTGCAATCAGAAATTGGAAAACTCGCACGGTCCAAATGAATCTTCAAGTTTTTGCAAAGGTCTAAACAAACATCAACATCAAGGGGAGAGAAGTTACACTCTTCATTGGTCACAGCACTGACAAACTCTACGTCAGAATTATCCATGTCAAAGTGAGGAGTTTTGCTCTTCTGAAGTGACTCACTGTTGCCAGCTGGTGCTGGAATTTTAAACCGTGACCGGTTTCGCCTTGATGAAAAGAACCATGCAGAACCTTGGCTAATCTAATACCAGTGCCATGATCTGCCACTGCATCTTCACTAGTACTAACTGATGATGGATCACAAATCACATGTGCGAGGCGTAGAACGAGCGGAGCAGTCAGAGGCAACAGAAGAAGAAAGAAAAGCCTCCTTAGCTTAGTTGATCTTCTGTGTTGCCTCCTGGACGGTGCTGGCCTCCTCTGGCTTGGTGCTGGCAACCACGGGAGCCACAGGAACCACGGGCACAGCTCTGGTCATCTGTGGCGTCGCCTCCAACTGATTAAAATAAGAAAGATGTGATTTTATGCCAATAAACATAGAAAGGAAAACACTAGGCTTTACACGATCACGATTTTTGTGCCGATCACCGATCAGTGAGTTTAAATAAACCGATCACCGATCTGATCATGTTAGGGGCAATAAATACTTGTTTCTGTACACCCCTTGCCTTCTCACGAGCACCGTCTAAAGTTGTTTGCTTTAGCATCCATTTCAGAGTTTGCTTTTCTTTTTCATTCTCCGCGCTGCGTTTCTTAAACTCGACATACTCAGTGCCTGATTAAATTTGTGGTGTTGAAATTTTTTGCCAAAGTTCCCCCGCGAGGTACTGTAGCGTTGCATATATTGCAGATTCAAAGAAACTTTATTGTCCGTCACATAGCGACAGTACTCAAAACAGGAAGAGGCACGAAGACGAAAATGAAGGTTTTTGAATCATGAACCATTAGCTCTCGGTGTTATGCCCCGGCCTAGGGGGAACCAGGACACAACATAAAGGCTCACCCCCTTCTCCCAGCTCTCAAATTAGACAAAGGTGCTTCGTCCACAGGATGGTTTTTATTAAACGTCACCATCATTGCACTGGCGTCAGGGAGGGCATGGCCAAAACAACAAACAAAATGGCTCTCTTATGGATCTTACCTATGAAGAAAACAATCAAATAAATGACAGTCAAACTAACCTCCTTAACTAAAACACAGGAGAAAAGGGTCACAACACAAATGGCTTCCCTCCCCTACGGGCTACGTGGACACAAAGGGAACTGAAATAGATTACAAAACAGAATTGATGGCTGAAAACAGAACACTGCTGCTGTGGCACATGGCCTCTGGTTGGGAGCTGGGAGAAGGACAAAGAGACCGAGGTGTTGAAGTCCTCCTCCTTAAATATTGGCACCAGCCAATCACCTTTCCGCACCTGGAACAAGCATAAAAAAGGGAACACAGGATCTACTGCGCCATCTAGTGCCCAAACGGACACACAGCAGACAAAAGGAACTGAAAACAACGTAAACCCAAATCTATAGATTTACATAACACTCGGATACAAACAAATAAACATGTCGATGCTGTGAAACTACTTTGGAGGAAATGAGACAGATTAAAAAAGTTTCAACACGACCATGACGTCATTGATCGGATCGGTGATTCATGACATGACGTTTCAAAAAATGCCAAATATCGGCCGATCCGATACAGCCGATAAGATCGGTGTAAAGCCTAGAAAACACACACAGGTGATGAAGTGGAAATGAATAAGTACAAACCTGCTGCACTGCTGTGACATTGCTGGAGGCAGACTCAGTCATGTGGACAGTTGAACGTGTTGCCCACACCTGCAAATACAAGGACACAAAGTAACGTTTAAAGAACTGCATTTATTGTCCTATCACAAAGATGCACACAATGAAATACACATATCCCAAATACCAACATGTCACTGGTTTGTTTTGGTTTTTGAGGCAACGCGTACTGATCGACGTCTCAGGCTGGACATCTGGAAGAACATAAAGAAATGAATTCATAAACAAAGTAACACACTAATTAAACTGTACATGTACTGTACATATGTGATCTTGTGTTGATAATAGGGGTGGGGCGATACGGCTAACCCACGATTCCATACTGTGACGATATTTGGCCCATGATAATGACAACATCACGACACACGATATCTTCGATATCTTCGAAATTTTGCAGACGATATGTGACTGAAAAAGAAAAAAATACCCATAAAAAGGAAAATGCCTGTGATCTTGCATTTATTCCAAAACTTTGTATAATGTACAAACAAACGTGCACTGCACAAGCAAACATATTAAAGTGCATGAACATTAATAACTTTCATGTAAACAAGGACAGTGCTTTCTGGTAATGTAAAGTCAGTAGCAACTTGTTTCATCTCAGTTTGGGGATTTCGGATGTACAAACCGACGGGAAGATGAGAGAGGGAAAAAAATCCTTTCACTGCCCCGATTCTGAAAATCAATAAAAAATGATGCAGACAAAATAAATAAATAAATGAATAATCGCGTCCCCGAAATATACGGGACAAAGTGAAGTGCGTCCCCCATCAGTTCATTACGGGACAGGCTTTTTTATTTGCAAATATGGGACAATCGCGTATTTTACGGGAGGGTTGGCAACCCTATCTAGACCACAGACGGAAATTAAATGAGGTTTTGTCATTTTCCATAAAAAACGGGACAAATTGTGTCCCGGGAGAGATTTTGTCTTTCCCGGGACAGGTGGACAGGTGGTGTTTGGAAAAAAATATTGATATTTGCCGTCAGTGTATCGATTATTTATTGCGACAGAAAGCACAACAATATATTGCAATATTGATTTTTTTTTTCACCCACCCCTAGTTGATAAGTGTATGAATAATTGTGTGAATGTTACCGTGGCAGCTGGGGAAACCCTGCCAGATGACTCCACGACGGTCTCCATGTGGTCCAACAGCACAGCCTCACTGAACCACACGGGATTGGACGGGATGTCTGTGTGAAATGCAGTCTCAACAGCTGTTGGTACTGTCTATAAAAAAAAGAGGAGAGGAAATCAGAGTCAACTTAGGATAAGTGTTCATTTTTAAAATAAAAAGTTGCACAGTTTGACAAATACACGATTGGGGGGAAAAAAAAAGAGGGATGAACAGGTTACCTCAACCTCCTGTCCAACAAGAGTCCATTCAGGAGCAGGTCCATACACTGGCATGTAGACAGGACCTGTCACAACCACTCTGGGAGACACCCTGGGCGATGATTGGTTGTGGCAATACACCCCTGGCCTAGGTGAAGGGGGTACGAGCTGATGGAGCATGCAGCATGCAGACGCTCCACCAAAATCAGTCCTGAGGTGCACCTAAACAGAAAACAACATGTTAACACATATTTGTCATATCAAATGAAGAGCAAGTAAGGCTGAAGAAGGCAAAACTTACACCATCATAACACCACCATGTACAGCTGACGAAGGGGGAGGTGATCGGCCATATACACAAATGTTAAACCTGGAAGAAGTGTCACATAATCAATTATGTAATCACACAATTCTAAGAAATATCTGTTAGCACAGTGTCACTGAAGAGAAAAAAATACAACAAAAATATGTATTTTACACACCCATGCGTGCAGCAACACAATGATATACTTGACGTAGCGCTGTTTGTAGTTCTGGCTTGACAGTCAGGCGAGGTGGAAAGTCAAGCACAAACACCTACAAAATAGTTGTATAAAAAAGAAAAAAAACAAACAAACATAAAAATGCAAAATAAATTCATGAATATTCTTGTTATTGAACTATGGATCATGGAATTACTTGATATTGATAAAACAAAGTGGCGATGACATTCATGTGTTCAAATTTGTTTGTCACAGCAGATAAACAAACCTTGGGCCAGCGGTCCAACACAGTTGCCAGTAGCGCAGCAAAATCCTGGGCGGAGTCTGTTACAAGCCCGTGTTCAAGGTTGTTGCCAGGGGCGAGAACACAAAACCATCCACAAGTGGACAGAGATGTGAGTCTCCCACCACCAGAACAAAAACATAAAGAAACTCGTGGCTTGACAAAATCACGACCCATACCTTCTTGTCTGGTTGCTGGGCCTTAAGAACGAACTTGCACTGTTTTGTCAGTCAGGAGCAAAACGGGCCATCTTCGCACCCAGGTCGCTGACCAGTACCGCGCCCTGTGTAAATTGACAAAAAAGAAAAATCTAAATATGTTTTTGTAAGATTTATTTGGAATACAACATAACACAGGCAGAACATGAAATCATGAACGTGGAAGTACTCACGACGTTCAAAGTCCTTCCGAGGTGGAAAAGGTGTCCAATCCCGTTTTTGCTCCAGGCGTCGTTTCATGGCCAGAGAGCGACGGAATGCCTTGGTGTTCGGCATCTGAACAATGAAATGAAAGATTGTGTCATTTTCAATGAAGGACAATGATAACACAAGTTTACAGAAAAAAGTGATGTTTTCTCACACACGACATCAAAACACAGAAAGGTTTCTGTACCTTTGCAGGTG
Organism: Nelusetta ayraudi; assembly: GCF_046127955.1. NCBI lineage: Eukaryota > Metazoa > Chordata > Actinopteri > Tetraodontiformes > Monacanthidae > Nelusetta > Nelusetta ayraudi. The sequence goes on from NW_027466086.1 coordinate 91,303, forward strand.
GAGATGATGAGCTTAAATCAATAAAGCAAAAGAAAATGTGTATGTGTACTCTTGGACCCTAACCCTAATGCCATACAAGTCTATGGGGTGAAATTTCAACTTTGTCCTACAGATATGGGGCCACTTGCTTTTTCATCAGGAGCCCCCAAGAAGCACCCACGCCAAATTTGGGGCTTCTAGTACTTGAGGAACCCCGAAACCCTAACCCTAATTTCAGCTAAGCCTAACCCTAACCCTAGTTTCAGCCTTATTGTTAACCCTAATTCAATGCAAGTCTATGGGGTGAATTTTCAACTATGTCCTAGAGACTTGGGGCCACTTGCTTTTTCATCAGGAGCCCCCAAGAAGCGCCCACGCCAAATTTGGGGCTTCTAGTACTTGAGGAACCCCGAAACCCTAACCCTAATTTCAGCTAAGCCTAACCCTAACCCTAGTTTCAGCCTTATTGTTAACCCTAATTCAATGCAAGTCTATGGGGTGAATTTTCAACTTTGTCCTAGAGACATGGGGCCACTTGCTTTTTCATCAGGAGCCCCCAAGAAGCGCCCACGCTAGATTTGGGGCTTCTAGCCAATGAGGAAAAATTTGGAGCAGACAGGACAGGGTTACAGCTGAGAAGGCACTTAAGATCCTCAAAGGACTGTTGCCACTCACTAGACCAAACAAATGGTTTCAATGGACTGGTTAATTCTTCTCTTGTGGCCGGCAGCTCCACTGCCTTGGTGCTGGAGATGCCCGCTCAGGGGCGCCGCCAGGAATTTTGGGCCCCCTTCAAAAAAACAAAAACAAATGGGCCTCCTGTGCGCAGCGCTTGTCAAAAGCTTCACATCACTCAAAAAATACAGTATAGTTCAATAATAGTGCTTGAGTCCATCTTTGACAGTGTCAATGTATTTTTATTGTGAATTCGCCACAAAGCAAACTCTTAACATTTATGAATGATTCATGAAAAAAACACTTGATGTCTCTCGGACAAAGTTGAGCTTTGACCTTCATAGACTTGCACTGCATTAGGGTTTAGCGATAAGGCTGGAATTAGAGTGAGGGTTTCGGGGTTCCTCATGGGCTAGAAGCCCCAAATTTGGCATGGGTGTGTCCTGGAGGATTCTGATGAACCTGAAAGTGGCCCCATGTCTCTGTGACAAATTTGACCTTTGACCTCCATGGACTTGCATTGAATTAGGGTTAACGATAAGGCTGAAACTAGGGTTAGGGTTTTGGGGTTCCTCAAGAACTAGAAGCCCCAAATTTGGCGTGTGCGCTTCTTGGGGGCTGCTGATGAAAAAGCAAGTGGCCCCATGTCTCTAGGACAAAGTTGACCTTTGACCCTCAGACTTGTCATTAGGGTTAGCGATAAGGCTGGAATTAGAGTGAGGGTTTTGGGGTTCCTCATGGGCTAGAAGCCCCAAATTTGGCGTGGGTGTGTCCTGAAGGATCCTGATGAACCTGAAAGTGGCCCCATGTCTCTCGGACAAAGTTGACCTTGGACCCTCATAGACTTGTGTGGCATTAGGGCTATCGATATGCGATACAAACCTGGTGAGTTTAAGACTTAGTGACTCTACGTACATGAATGTATGGGGTACCCCGTCCTTACTTTGTTCCAACCTTCCCTCCACAAACCTGGCTGTCCAGTGCAGAAGTCAAAGTGAGAGAGAGAACAAAGAAGGAGGAGGGCCTGTGACGCCACTGCTGATTGGCTCGTTGGTTGGTTGAATGAGCCAATTCTAGAGCTCCCCTCGGTGTCCACACACTGCAAAATATATCTAAGAAACAAACACTTAAATTGAGAAAGAACAGGCTAGAAACAAGTCAAATTATCTGCCAATGCAGTAAGATATTTAGACTTGGTAAGATTTCTTAAAATAAGACGATATATCTAGGCATTTGAAGAATGAAAAAACTCTTGAAATAAACAGTAAAGCACTCATTCCAAGGACTGTACTAAGTCAAATAAACTTGATACTAGCTTCTCAATTCTTTTTTCACGTTTGCTTCTTTCTTAATTTGAATGAAAAGATCTTAAAACCAGACCTACTAACAGTGCAATTCTTCTTAATTTAAGTGTTCACAATATGAGCTTTTTTTTCTCAAAATGAGACAAAGCATCCACCCCCCCTACGCCCACTCCCCCCCAAAAAAAAATAATTCAGCAAACAGAATTAATATTGTCAACAACTATTTATTCACTTAAATTGCTGACAGTGCCTTCACTGCCTTGTAATAAAAACGTCACAAAGGCATTGCATCTTAAAACAATCTCAAGCAATCATTTCTAGAACGCAAGTAACAATTGTTACAATATTCACCGTCATCATTATTGAATATTGATTCAGATTCCCTGACACTCAGTTACACAAAAAAAACAAAAACAGTATGGGGACAGCATATAGTGTTGTGTTCCTATCACCACTGATAACATGTTTAGGGGAGTGTATCACTACCTATGCCTAGTACACAGCTCTACTCCCCAATAAAATCTTTCCATTCTGCCATGGTCTTTTTTGTATGAGGCTGTGGTGTCTCACTCATGGATAGTGTCCTGTAGCACTTCTGTCTGAATGACAGAGAGAAGGGTTGCCACACACTTTTGGATATGTGAGGTGCAGGGCATAGTAGTAATCCATCAGATGAAGCAGACCGTCACTCAAGTCTTCCTTGGCAAGCGTGGTGGCGGGAGTGGCTCCAAGACAGATGAGACAGCGGGTCCCATCAAACAGCAACACAGGCGTGCAGAAAGACCTCTTCTGCGAGTACATTGTGGGATCTTCTGTTGGCTAAAGAAAAAGAAGAAGGAAACGCCACATCCATGCATGGAACTATGAAGTGTTGAATGTGAGAAAATGCGAACAAACTTTCACCTGAATGACATGAAGCAGTGCCTCACTGGCATGTCCCAGCTTCTTCGGTGGTGGACTTGGTGAAGGAAAGAGTGTGGGGAGTGCCCTGAGCAGCGCGATGGAATATTCCACTGGAATAGAACAAATCAACTTTGAGTTCAAAGTTAGTCTTCCTAAAAATGAGTCTTATTAGGTTTGTGTTGATCACAAAAAAATCTTATTTTTTCAGCATGAAGAGTATTACCATTCTGCATCTATTCATTCAGCGCAACATAAACCATCCTATGTCCAAGGAAACAGCTACACAGTCAATTAGAGACACAGCAAAATGACTCTACTGAACTACAACCAGCGTTATGCGTGGCATCATCACTTCATTTCTTTCCCAAACACCATAAAATTACACATTGGTGCAGAAGTCTTCTCATCTCTTTTTTTAGTTCATCAATGAATTTTCTGTTGCCCTTATCCAGAATGCGCCGCAGCTCATTCATCGCCTATTAATGCAAGTCAATGTTAAAATCTGCAAAAATGCTTGCTTAAATGGACATGAATGGACATCCGGTTTGGATGTCCATTTAATTTCTCCTCAATCTGGCAGGGAAAAAAAATCATCATATTAAGGTCACAATTAGGACAAGCTAGCCTTCCGACTCAAGATCTGTTTTTTTACAATGCCCATCTGCCATGGATCCCAAAGTTCCCATGCAATTAAAAGTTGTGACACCTTATCTGAATGATTACCCTAGACAGCTCAACGGATTGCTAGTCATACAGACAACAATCAAAATTGGAGTGAAACTTGTAACCACAATGCCTGCAACATGGTGGTACTTATGGTAATAATCATCAAATACCAGTGTTCTTTGTGACAAAATGACAACATCTGATAGGATTGTGCCACCTTGAACTGCAATCAACTTAAATTTTGATAAAAACAAACAAATTGTACCTAAACTACATCTTCAATCAATCCAATTTGAGCACCCTCTACCCCATAAACTGAAGATACTGCAATACAAACTTGGTAGTACAGTATTTCGTCATGCCACATATAACTAGGAATGATAATTGCTTGTTCACATGACTAGAATTGCAGTACATCAATCCAATACAAAATACACACTTGTGACACTTGTCATCAAGCTCATAAATCCATCGAGTCGAGATGAGCACGTGCAAGGAGTCGGACTCCGTGAGTTCACATAAACAGAGCATTGCGTTTGCATAAATTATGCACGGCTATCGAGCTAGAAGCCGAGTCCGATTTGGTGCACATAACCACACTATAATGCCTCTCAATGTCCTAACCCATGCCACGCAACACAAACGTGAGGGACCGATTTGAGTTTCTCACGGGACCAGCAGTGAAGTCACAACCGTCGCCCCAAATGAAATGTCGCAGCAGGAGCCTGAGGATTTTCTGAGTCAACATGCTGATCATCAGGTAACGTAATGTTGGCTTCCTTGACGACATTAGACAACTCCCTGTTTATATTTTATCCATATTTTAGTACAAAGCCTCCTTGTTTTATGATCTGCTCCTGTTTGACTTGTTCGGTTTTTGTTTTGACATTATGCTGTTAGTGTTTATTTCAAATTAACAAGAAGTACCGGTACAGATAGTAGGAAATTAATATAACACTTGCGTCAAACAAAGAATAACTAACTGTACATATCATGTCTACAGGAAGGAGCTGGTACATTAAGTGAGAATATTCAAGAATATTAAGAGAAGATATATTCAAGGTTGTCCTGAGGTCAACTGTACCAACCATTGACAGAGCTTATGGAGCAATTTGATGTTATTATACAGTAAAAATGGAATATTGGAGCTGTCGCAAAAAAAAAAAAAAAAAAGCCAACTTTAAGGCTTAATATCTCCAAAATGATACTGTACATATGCTTGATAATGACTGAGGATATAGTCAGGGTGTTCCTTAGGTCAACTGTACCAACCACTGACAGAAATTATGGAGCAAAGCAATGTTACTGTCCAGTAAAAAATTGAGTACTGGGCCCTTTTTGCCTGTTTGAAAAGCTAAAAAAAAAAAGGAAAACAACAACTTTGAGGCTTAATATCTCCAAAATGGTACATTAAATATGCCTTATAATGATTGAAGATATATTCAAGGTTGTCCTGAGGTCAACTGTACCAACCATTGACAGAGCTTATGGAGCAATTTGATGTTATTGTACAGTAAACATGGAATATTGGCGCTGTCGCAAAACAAAACAAAAAGCCAACTTTAAGGCTTATTATCTACAAAATGATACAGTAATCAATCACATTTAGAAATCAAATGTTTCTAAATGTCAAGTCAGTAATGTCAAGTCAGTGCTTGATGTGTCATCAGCAGGCGTCGGCGTCAGTAATGGGGCATCGGCGGGTTTCGGGCGGAATCGCCAGGCGTTGGGAAGCGTCGGCAGGTGTTGGGGGCTCATGGCCAGGTGGCGGACGTCACAGCAGGCAGTGGCCAGGTGGGCTCAGTCCCGCAAACGCTGCTTACAGCTTTAATTTTGTATTGCTTTGATAACATTGTTTAAGTTGAGTTTAAATTTACACTTTTTTTTTTTTCTTAGCTGCTAATTGTTCAAAAATGCTGATGTTAAAAGTGTGTTTGCACAGTATATGTTATGGCACTTTAATTCATATGGCAGTACATTTAAAATAACTGGCCGTCAAGTTCCAGGAACTGACAAACTGCACTGAGTTGAGTGAGATTCTCCAAAGGAACTCCAGTATAAATGTGGACTTTACATTCTAGTCCCCTGTGAAGAAAAACCCAAAAGTGAACGTTTTTGTGCCTCACCCTTTCTAACTGGGACATTTGCAAGGGAACGCAGACTGGTTATGCATATTGAATATTCCTGCCTTTAGTGAGAGATCGGTGAGAAACAAGTTTTTGTGTCGTCCTGATAAAAGAAAAATGTTTCTGCTGTTACCTCAGAAATTGCCTGTTATTACTGTGGCTCAGAATTTTGTAGGTAGATTTTTTTTATTTTTCATAAGGAACAGGATAACAGTAATGCCCTGGCATTGGCAATAAGCTTTAATTTTGTATTTGCATTTTTTTTAACTTTAGATTTACATTAAAAATGTTTCTGTGTAAAGTGCTGATGTTAAGTGTTTGGACGATAAATGTTATGGTGCTTTCGTTTATATGGCAGAACATTTAAATTAAAGTGTATGAAAGACTTCTTTTAAATTCATTATTGGCTTTTGCGTATACGACGTGATTAATCGTGATTGATGAGGTAAATCATGCGATTAATTGCGATTAAAATTTTTAATCGTTGCCCAGCCCCAGTAAAAACATTTTTCTGGTGCCAGCATTTCGTGAGGCAGAAGTTGATTCATACTTCAGTGCCTTGGAGCGAATAGCTTCGCCACTCAACTGGCCAAGAGACATGTGGCCTGTCCTTCTCCAATGCAAGCGGGTGGGAAAAGCACAGGAGTTGGTGTCTGCTCTTTTCTTAGAAGACAGCCTGCAATATGATGTTGTAAAGGAAGCAATTTTTCCTGCTTATGAGCTTGTTCCTGAGCCCTACCGGCAAAAATAGGAACCATAGAAAATCTAGTGGTCAAACCTTTGTCGAGTTTGCATGAGAGAAAAGCAACCTCTTTGATAAATGGTGTGCAGCTAATGATGTCAAAAATGACTTTGAGTCACTCCGTGAGCTCGTTCTTTTAGAAGATTTTAAAGACTCTTTGGCAGAGAAGGTGGTAATGTTCTTGAATGAACAGAAAGTGTCGTCATTGTCCAAGGCTGCTGTCCTCGCAGATGAGTTTGTGTTGACCCACAAAAATGTGATCTCATCTTCCCCCCCGATCGGACAGGCCTTCTGCTTCTCGTCCCACAAGAGCCGAGTCTAGCCACCTCCCCCTTGAAAAGGCTAGAGGGAAGGGACTTCTGGTTTGGCCATAAAGCGGTAGACTGCGCGACACCAGGGCTCTCGACCGTCCAGGGTAAAAACTCCCCGAAAACTTGAATAACTATTGTCAAATATCATATTAACTACAAAGTGATCAGGGGAACGTTGGAATGGGAAGGAAAACTTGATTCAACCAAAACAGAAACACGGTAACAGACAATATGGCGGAACTACCAGCTTGCTCTGAAACAGAGGGAGATGGCGAAACAAACTCCTCGTGACTAACGACACGGAAAAGGGCTCGGACATAAAAATTATTAGCAAGGAGATACGGGATTTAAAAACGGAATCAAAAGAAGTCCTTCGCACGTTTGGAGAAACACTAAGGAACGATGTGGAAAAAGACTTGGACGACTTCAAACACGAAATAAATCAACAACTTGCGAAAGTCGTCACTGAACAGGAGCTCCAGACCGGCAAGATCAACGAGGCTGAGTCGCGGATTGAAAAGCTAGAACGTTGGGCACAGGAAGCTAATGACGCTCTGGTCATATCACTGAGAGAACAAAAAGCTCTTCAGGACAAGTTAACCGACCTGGAGTCCAGGCCGAGGAGAAACAACCTACGTATCTATGGAGTCACTGAAGGAGAGGAGGGAGAATCTGTGGCCAAGTTTGTGGAAGACCTGCTGAAAAGTGAACTGCACCTGCCAGCAGATTTTAATTTCCAAATTCAGAGAGCACACCGCTCATTTGCACAGAAGCCAGCGGACGGTGCCCAACCGAGACCCATCATTGTTAACTTTCTGGAATTTACTACCAAAGAGAGGGTCCTGAGAGAGCTATGGACAAAGAAAATAGAACTGGGGAAGAAAGTACCGTCATTCCATCACGATTACGCGACAGAGATGGTCCAAAAGAGAAAGGAGTACAACACTGCTAAAAGAATCCTGAAGGAGAAGGGCATCCGCTTCCAGATGCCATTCACCAAGATGAGGACCCACTGGGATACGGGAACTCGAACCTACAACAGCGCAGAGGAGGTAAAGGAGGAATTGGCAAGACGCGGCTTGGCGTAGAAGACGGCGGTGGCGACGGGTGCGGAGGGGCCTGCGGCACTCGGTGCCCCGCACTACGACGGAGTGGCAGTGCAAGGAGGGATCCTGGAGGGGCTACGCATTAGCACGACGCATCAATACGCATAGATCATCATCTATCAAAAAAAGACTAGATGTGGTGAGGGGGAGGGTCTGGCGGAGGTGGAGACAATTCAGATGGTGGGTATAAAGGAAAATTGGGGGTGGGGGGGAGTTGCCTGACAATGCCACCTGGGGAGTTGCACCCCAGGAAATAAACTATAATAAAATTCCTCGGGCTACACAGGTTCGTTACGCTTTGAAATTTAAGAGGACGAGACGGACTTCCAATGAAACAGCTTTATTTGACAACAATTTAAAATAGACCAGGTTTAGCTGCCTGAGTGTCAAGGAAATAAGTACCATACCAAAAAGACTCTTCAACATAAGAAAATAAGGGGTGTAGTATCTGAATCTATGTATATGACATCATGTGATCTTATGTATATGGCCTGATGTGAACTCAGCAGTGAACCTGCTGCACTTCTTCCCTAAGGGCGTCTCAGGGTCCATATATGGTCTTGTTGTTGCCAACGGCCACCAAATTGAAACCAGATGGTCATTGGGGGTGCAACTATGGAATGTATACATTCTCCCCCACTTCTAGCATCTTCCTCCCTGGTTGCTGGGAGGTATAAAAGGTGATGGGAACTAAGCATCATCGGAGTTGCTCACATCTGGCCCAGAGACATCCCCAGGCTTTCCATGGTGCCTGTCTGACTTTTGACTTCTTTGAAATAAACCAGTTTTTATACAACTAAGTCTGTGTCAATGAAGACTCCTTCAACATCTACATCACTTGAATCCACCAGAAGAATTCACCACAGGGGAACAGGGCCAAAGAAACCAAAGAAAACTCAAAAAAGGGAATAAACAAAGCTAAGGGAATCACTACAAACCAAAATTCACGCTACGCCAACTCCTGTCCTAAAGAAAAGAGAACAAAATTAACATACTAATACCTTGAGACACCCAGGCAAGCGTTAAACAGTTAGAACGAAAGGAAAACTTTTATTTATTCTTCGCACACACACACACACACACAAAACAAAACTGCCTGGGTGCAGTCGCTCCGAGTCGCTGCCTCCCCGCCGAGCGCCAGAGGAGGAGAGGGGGAGGGGGGCTTCAGCTTTAACAGCCAAGCGGTGAATGCACAACGATCACGCACACACAGCACCACCTCCCGATGAACGGGCACCCGCCAGGGTTCCTCCTCCAGCTGCACTTATGGCCCAGCCCGCTCTGGGATTGCTAGCCGAAATGCTAAGAACTGCGAAGGACAGAGTTCTCAGCGTGGACACGCCAGAGGACAGAGTGCTGACTCCAGCCTGCGCTTGTTTTTAAAAGAGCTGCTTTCACTCTGCACTCTGCCGCAGGTGTAATCAGTGCGTTTACATGCAGAGCTTAATCGGACTAAGCAATAATTTGGTTTTCTCGTCCAATCGGAGTTCTCACCTTGTCCCCCTATACATGCAGCTGAGAAATTTGAATTACTGACGGGAATGTGTCCTCCTCCCAACAGTAGGGGGTGGAGTGAGCCTTTTCAGCTGGTCAGCTGCTTTCGGTTGACATATTACATCATTATGACATAGAATGATAGTTCATAATGTACGTGTTACTTACTTTGCAGATAAGCTGTACCCTATTTCTTGTGCTCATGGTTATCTTAAAAGATAACCATGAGACAAGAACGTTGTTTGCTGTTGGAGGGCTACAACAACACAATGTCTTCAATGCTACGCTTTGTGCCGTCGCCACGGACCCGAAACTCTCGTTCTTGTTGGATGCGGGTTCGGAGCAGACTGGTGGGAGAGTTTGTGTACAGGTTTTGCAAAGGAACGGTGTCTTCAGTTATACCCACGCTCATTAAAGTGCCGACCGTGGAGGAAGCTTGTGCCGCTGCACGCCGTTTCCAGCAGAATAACAGCGAAATTATCGAAATAAAAACAAATCAGAAAAACATCTCTTTGCTGTGCTTTTATTTACAAAGTTGAAATTCTTCTAACTTACAAAAAATGTGAACGAAAAGGTAGAAATATAAATACGAAGGAATACGTATTTGTTCAGGGGTGCGCAAAGCCGGAGCCCTGCATTTGCTGCGCTATCCTTTTTAAAAAGGTCTCCGTTGCGCGTTATTTTAATATGTCCATCTCTTTTCGAAGAGAAAGCATCGCCCCGGTCTCATCCTCTCTCCAAATGTCAACATTCTTATTCGCGTTTGCCAGGTTGTTTCGCGCCGAAGGCAATCATTCAAATTTCTCTAGTACCATGTAAACGCATTGAGGGAGACGCAAAGATTGCACTCCGGCGCAGGTGTGATTGATGACGCGAAGGTGGGGGCAAACCCACCTGCCACATAGTTAATTAATTTAATTAATTAATTAAAGTGCTTTTTGAACCTTTGGCCGCTCCGTAGATTGTGGAAACGGGAAATGAATTGACTCACAGCACACAGTCATACGCTTGCAGCCGGCTTGTAAGCACAACAAAAAAAAAGAAAAAGACACTGAGCGCCAACTTTCAACAGCGGGGGCTAAATGGGTGTGGCTACGGCTTGCAGGCCAATTAATGTGGTGGAGGACGAGGGTCTGCGCGATATCATATTATTATACTGACTATGGATGAATATGACACTGACTGGATGATTATGGCACTGACTGTGGATTACTATGGATGCTGAACAGCTGTTATAGGCTATACTGCCTAACTGCACTATATCAGTTGAGTCCTGTACTGTATTGCACTGCCCCCTGTTTAATGTACACTTTATTTATTGTTTTGATTTAATTTAATTTATTTTGTGCATCACAGTTTGATGCAATGCATAAGTGTCATCCTTTTGTCTTAATGGCTGCTGAAAAAAGGGGATGAATAGTTCAAGTTGGAGTTGAAAAGTAAAATAGAGAAATTTTGGTAGTACTAGTAATCATTACTACGTAATGTTACAGTTATGCCCATCTGTTATCTTTGTTGGGCTTGAGTTTATGATTATTTTTTTTACCCTGTGCATCTTTTGTTTTGTTAGTAGTACTTGTCATTGCTCCAACACGAATAAACATGCTGCATCCCATTAGATGGCGCATTTGCCTTATTTACAAGCACCACGGTCATCGGAGCTGATTGCTGCCAATCTCAGCAGCGTGCGTCTACTAAGGTCTACGAAGATTCCACAATCTATTACACCTCGTGAGCAAAACAGGCTACAGGTAAAATTAATCATTCATCTCAATCATTTATCTTCAGTTGAGCAACTCAGGCAAGTTAAACTGATTTAAAAACAAACAAACACTATAATACTAGGAAAAGAATCCTCTATATTTTCAATAAATACAACAGATTGAGTATTC
>NW_027466086.1:107500-300000 GCF_046127955.1 Nelusetta ayraudi
CAAGGTTAAGTGTTTTTACCTCTTTAGCTCTCTGCTCTTCAGGAATGGCGGCCAGCACCGAGCGATGATTGCTCACCCACTTATTGAGCTTAAATCCACCTCTACCGCACAGGTCTGTTAGCTGCTGGTACAGATGTATTGCTTGTTCCACCGTGCTGACGGCCTTTAGACAATCATCCACGTAGAAATTTTGACCAACAGTGTTTATAACCTCGGCTGGGAAGTCATGCTGATTGTCGTCGAATGAAGCACAGCTTGGGGATGACACTGCCCCAAAGATGTGGACCAGCATCCTGTGCTCTTGTCGGTCCTTTGTAATGTCCCCATCTGGCCACCAGAGGAAGCGAAAGAAGTTTACATCCTGGTTGGAAACTCTTACTTGATGAAACGTTCCCTCAATGTCAGTCATGAATGCTACAGGGCCTTGGCGAAAACGAAGCAGCACACCTAGCAGTGTACTTGTCAAATTGGGACCCTGCAGGAGCTCTTTATTTAATGATGTTCACTCACTTTCAATCTCACAGCCACTAAAAAACCTGATTGTGATTGAGAGGTCCTCAGCAGCCAATCACTGTTGGGAGTCCAGCCTTCAAACACTCCTCCTGAATCCACAGTCACATCTGTGAGCATCTGGAACTTTGGCCCTGATCCTCCACACCACACAACTTGTGATGACAGCGCCACCTACCTGGATCCTTTCAGCAGCCAGTCCATGCTCTGACCCGTTTCCACTGTGGCCTGTTGTGTCATCTGGACCGGAGTCTGGATCATCAGTGTCCAGGTTCATGGAATCTGTCAGAGTGCCGCCGTCCTGTGATGTAATGATAGAGAATCACTCTATTTATACTAATGTGCAGAACCACTAGAGTGTCATTTCTTCACTGCTGTCAGCAACAAGCATTTGGTGTCACACTGGTGTACAACACTTATGGGTTAATTAATAAGAAATGACATATTTATGAATCACCCGCAATGCCCAGATTGTTGCTGCTTATCTGCTGATATGAGCCGTCAATTGTTGCAATATAGAACCACGGGCAGGAAATTACAATTAGTGTAGAGCGTATTATAATTTAAAAGTTTACTTACGGTAGTTCTTTAAAGAATTTAGCAGGGATGGAACAGGCTAACGTGACGACGTCACCTCTAACACGGTAGGAGCTCAACCTTCTGTCACGGCGAAAACTTCATGTTACGTCCCGTCGAGGGGGACCGAGACGCAACATGTGGGACACCTTCCCCCACTCCCAAGCCTCATTAATTTTTCACTGCAGTTGGCAGTTTCAACAAAAAACATTTTATTAATCAGTAAATGAAATAAACAAAACAACTTAACCGGTGGGCAGCAAAGGCTTCAGGGTGGGCCCAGGCCAAAATAATAAACCAAACTCCAACTAGCTTGCCTTAAGAACTAACTAAAGAAAGAAAGAGAACCCAAATACAGAAAGGCTAACCTCCCAACATACTTATTAAACAGGAGAAAAGAGGGGACAAAGAAAATGGCAGCCCACCCCTACGGCTGCGTGCTCTAACACCATTTCAGAAGTGACTAACTGCAGAGTTGGGAGCGGAGGAGGGATGACCGTCAGGCTGGCTCGACTGCTCCTCCTTCTCAGCTGTGGCGCGTCCAATCAGCAGCCGACATCCAGGACCGCACCTGCAAGGCGTCATCCACTCTCTCTCTCTCACACACACACACACACACACACACACACACACACACACACACACACACACACACAGATAGAGGCATCTAGACCCACCTGTGGGTCATAACACCCCCTCCCTGAAGAACTAAACCCTATTAACATACCTACAAACAAAACTAAACAAGAAAAACCTCAGTTCCCCCGAAATAAGAATTCCGCAGCTAGTCCACATCGTAATGCATCTGCCAACACATTATCAACCCCCCTTCCTGTGGCAAATCTGGAGATTGAAGTCTTGCAGGGGCAGAGACCACCGCATCTACGAGGGCATTATGGTCTGTAAAAACCTGACCCCAAATTAACATCAAGATGGGCACTGTCAGAAGGAGAACCAAAGCTTCTTTCTGAACTTCCCAACATTGACTCTGTGTGCGTGCTGCTTAGTTGTGGCATGTCCCTCAACTTCTATGTCATGGTGCAAAACTGACGTACGGCGGGGGTGGTCAGAAAACAATAGTGGGTGGCTCTCAATTAATTTAACAATATCATGACGGGCTGATGCAGGCAAATGGGACAAAAACGAGCTTAAGTTATTCATAATTTCAGAGTTTCCCAGGCGCGCCGAAGGAACACCGATTTTTTTTTTTTTTTTTCAATGAGCCCTCCCTCCGCCAATGGGCAAAGAGGGGGCGGAGGCTCAGGCGACACATTTTTCCGAGCAACGTAACGCCCGGTTCACACTGGACGCGGAAGCGCCACGAAGCGCCGCGAAGCGCCGTGAAGCGCCGCCGAGCGCTTCCATTCGGCGCCCACGTTAATCAATGGTGGTTCACAGTAGACGCGAACAGGCGCGCGGCTCGCGGCATGCATTTGTTGTTTCGGCGTCTGCTCTATTTCGTGCGCGAGCCGCGAGCGATCCTCGTCAATAGTACAGGAAGTCGCTCAATAAAAACGAGAAAATCCGGTGAATTTTCAAAATAAACTAATTTCAAAATAAAAACCGAACGATAAATTCGATCATATATCATATTTGTATGTTATATTTGTCAGTACATTGTATCAGAGTGCGAGAGAGATTAAACACACACACACACACACACACACACACAAAAGTAAGCTACGGAGCAGGCTGGCTACGGAGCGAGGGGGGGCGATAATGAAAATGATTTTTTTTATTTAATTTTTTTTAAAGAAAAAAAAAGAAGCTCAAGTGGGAGTGAAAAAAAGACTGCAGCTGAGCAGAAGCGCTTGTCGACCGTCGCGGAGCTGTTCGCGTCTGGTGTGAACCAGTTGGAGCCTCGCTCGCGAAATTCGTCGGCGCTCCGCTTCGCGGCGCTTCCACTTCCATTGAAATGAATGGCACGAGCCGCGCGCCTGTTCGCGTCTGGTCTGAACCACTACATTCAGTGCGTTTACATGGCACTAGAGAAAATCGAATTATTGCCTTAGTCCGATTATGATCGGAGAACTCACGTGCGTGTAAACACCTTACTCCGATTATGATTGGAGTTTAAGAACTCTGATTGGAATCGGAGAACTCCGATTGAGACACCCAGATAATGCGATTGGAATTCGAATTTCTCTGCCATGTATACGCCTTAATCGGACTATTAACTGGACAATGCGAGTGCGCATGCGCCACGCCTCGCTCTCGCAACTCATGACCGCACAACTACGTCGTCTAACAAAACAGACGGCGCCAAACAACCTGGCAAACGCGAATAAGAATGTTGACATTTGGAGAGAGGATGAGACCGGGGCGATGCTTTCTCTTTTAAAAGAGATGGACATATTAAAATAACGCGCAACGGAGACCTTTTCAAAAAGGGTAGCGCAGCAAATGCAGGGCTCCGGCTTTGCGCACCCCTGAACAAATACGTATTCCTTCGTATTTATATTTCTACCTTTTCGTTCACATTTTTTATAAGTTAGAAGAATTTTAACTTTGTAAATAAAAGCACAGCAAAGACATGTTTTCCTGATTTTTTATTTTGGTAATTTCGCTGTTATTCTGCTGGAAACGGCGTGCAGCGGCACCAGCTTCCTCCACGGTCGGCACTTTAATGAGCGTGTGTATAACTGAAGACACCGTTCCTTTGCAAAACCTGTACACAAACTCTCCCACCAGTCTGCGCAGAACCCGAATCCAACAAGAACGAGAGTTTGGGGTCCGTAGCAACAGCACAAAGCGTAGCATCAAAGTGTTGTTGTAGCCCTCCAACAGCAAACAACGTTCTTGTCTGCCTTTTAAAATAACCAGGAGCACAAGAAATAGGGTACAGCTTATCTGCAAAGCAAGTAACACGTACATTATGAACTATCGTTCCATATCACAATAGATTTAATATCTCAACCGAAAGCAGCTGACTATATATATACATATATATATACATATATATATATTAATTAACCTCTGTCATTGAACTCCAAAACATACATGGTCAATATCCATATTATTAGTATGTTGTTGTTTTTTTTTAAATGCTCATACAAAACAAAAAAAAAGTGTGACATACACATGTAGTGCATTATTTTCGCCAGCAAACTTACTCACCTGAATCAGACGCTATGCAGATCACCTGCAAGGGCCCCGAGGGGTGACGCACAACCAGCACGTGACCTCTTCCATGTACTTCCACCCACGGAAGTGCCATAGGAGGACACGGATTAAATAGTATGGCTTGTCCACCAGAAGGCTGTATTATGGTGTACATAATATAAAACTTCGGCCCAGTTCTGCTTGTATTGCAATGGTTGGTGTTCCTGAAGTTTCATTTTTCCCTTTTTTCCTTTTTATTTTTTACATCCATGTTTGTGATGAAATAGTATTGTGAATCGCTAGCTCGCATTGCATGCTGGGAAACAGCGTCAATCAAGGAAGTTTTGGCTTCGCTGACACGGTCCTGAAGGGAAGTGGGTTTTAGTGCACTGGAACGGGATGAATGTGTTCAATCAAGCAGTACAAACCTGATTAATTGTCTTAATACTTGACTTCGAATGGCCATATTGTTTAGGATTAGAATTAGATGACAACTTGTTCACAATATTTGCAACGATTCAATTTGACCAGCAGGTGTCAGTAGAGGACGAAATTTCATGTTGACTATTTCCTAATGGAAGTGCTCTCTTTACGTTGGATTTTTCTCATAATTATTTGAAGTGTAGGCCTGTAGTTGATGAGGAATCACGGTGTGCTAACGCTACTCAAACAGCTTCGATGAAAAAAGGGAGTGTGATTTGGGTTTGTGGTACATTATGACAATCTTGGACTTGCAAGACTGAGGCGATGGTTCAATTCCCATCAATGTGTATTATATATGTGTTATTTAGCTCATCTATTCTACATTTTAAATAGATCACATTTGACATCTGACCCACTGAACACTTACTATTGAACATATTTTTAAACTATGGGCTATTTAGTCTTGTTTTAGGATATAATATAATTCATTGCACAAACTGTCAGGCTAAGAGCTATAGTCTACTACAATCAGTCGTGCCAAAAAAGAGACATTGTCTTTATTTTTCATTTTTATTTTATTGTGTCAGCATTGAACCATACAAGCATGTAGTGTTGTCCAACAAAAATGCATGGCGAATCAAATCCCAAACAATCTATGAAACAATGAACACGTTTCCATTGCACTTCATTTTATTGAGCACTAGATGACGTCCTCGAGCACTGTGTCATTGAAGCCTCGAGTAATGAACCATTTTTTGAAACAAGTGTCGAAGCTTCAACAAAGCCTCGATCGGCCATCACTACCTACGGCTGCGTGCTCTAACACCATTTCAGAAGTGACTAACTGCAGAGTTGGGAGCGGAGGAGGGACGACGTCAGGCTGGCTCGACTGCTCCTCCTTCTCAGCCGTGGCGCGTCCAATCAGCAGCCGACATCCAGGACCGCACCTGCAAGGCGTCATCCACTGTCAGACACACACACAGACACAAAGATAGAGGCACCTAGACCCACCCGTGGGTCATAACACTCCGTGTGGATCTTTTCACTCTGGCATTGAAAGGGGGTGCTAGCGCTAGCCGTTTGCTAAGCTATGTACAGACAGCACCACCGCTTGCCGAACCACATAGTCACACCATTTATATACAACAACTCGTCATCAATATCTCTAAAGTAGAAGTCAAGAACTTTTTTCAAAAACGATAACTAACTCAAACTTTTTTGTGTGTTTATAAAAACAAACTAAAACAAACTTAAATTGAAGTCATATTTCACTTCGTTTACATCTGTCAAATGAATATTTGCCCAGGAAAATCTTTTAGTTTTACGCAGCAGCACCTAAATGCACGTCGCGTTCTGTGACGTCACCCCTCTTTCACAGCAGTATGTTGACGCGCGACTCGCGGCGGGAAAGTCCGATATGCCACAGTAGTGAACATGTTTATTGAGACTGGGAAGTAGACACGACAGTTTGACTCAGTTGACTCAAATATCCTGTGCCGATGAGAGTGGTTATGGCTATCTGATAAAGCAAGATTTAATATTGGGAATTTAACAAAATGAAAAGGAACCGACAACGCCACCCTGGGAATTTCACCCAGGGAGTTCTACTAAACACAAAAGTAATAATTAGGCACACAGGTAAGTTCTACGAGGAAGGAGTAGGAGACGTGGTTCAGAATGTTTAAAATATCAAACCAACTTTTATTCAACATTTAAAAATAAAAGGAACAAACAGACCAACACTTAAAACGGAGCTACTGAGCTCCTTATTCTTGGTGTAGAAACTGAGGCTTACCGATGAGGGGGCCAAACGGGGTAGGAACCAAAGAAAACAAGGAACACCCCACTCACACGTGACACACCTGCAAAGAAAGTGAAGTGCAAAAAAAAAGAAGAAAACAACCACAATCCCGGGTCACAGCACTGGAAGGGGCCCACCACCCAGGACACCGCCACCACCAGCAGCTCTCAGCGACTACAAAAGAAACGATAAACAGTTGGTTACTAAAAGTTCCCTAAAATCTGTCAAATGTACTGAAATAGCAAGAAAAACAAACAAACAATGCAATTACACACACACACACCAACCAAGATCCCACCAACCACGCACACGCATACACGCACGCACACCACTGTAGCTGGACCGGCGACTTGATAGTGTAACGTCTGCTGTCTGAGGGTCAGCAGTGGCGACGTAAGCAAACGAAGAAAAACACAACGAGAACGGAAAAACAACAAGTAAAACCAAGGTGGGACGGAAGCAACATGCACCGTCCACCGTCTGTACGGGGCGGCTAGCACAATCAAGTGCGGGCGAAGCGGCAGTGTTCCTGCACTTATCTTATAGGACCGAGTTTTGGGCCACAGGTCTTTATCACCAAGCGTCCTCCAGGTGAGGAGAACAACGAGGAGGCTCGGCGCAGCTTTGTGCTCGCAGGCGGCTGTAGTGTGCCAGTGAGGTGTTCAGGAAGCACTGTAAAAAGAACGGACAGGTGAGGTACTACCTACCTATGCTAATAAGCCATAATAATTTAAATGCTAAAATGTCCGCACCTGATCCTCTTACAACTCGGGCACACAAAGCGGATGTTCAGTGTCCCATTGACCACAATGGACCACTAAACGAAGCTTTTAAGAAAAATGCGAAATGAAGCCACTGAGAGCTAAAACAACATGCAAACAATGCCACAGTGCAGCTTTTCTCAAACGGGTCAATTTTGAAATCATTTTAATCAACTCTGTCTTCATTGATCAGAAGGTTTTTGCAGATTTGGAATTAAAAAATTTTAACTGCAGGAATCATAAAATCGTCTCATCAGTGACGTTTATAGAGCCATTAAAAAATTGAATATGTGCTGAACAGACAAACGGAGGTGTAAGAGGCCTGTGTGACCAGCAGGGGGCAGCAGGGGCAGCAGAGGACCGACAGCCGCAAGTTCCTCCTCAGAGAGGCCTGAGAAGGTTCTGCACCTTCAGCTCCTCCAGGAGGTCCTCAGCAAAGTGTCAGAGTTTTTTGGTTTTTTACCTCGGTCGGCAGAGTCACAGTATGAAACTTGTAGCCAGGGGGCGCTGCAGCTCACTCAACACCTACAAGGTTTGAAAAGGAAATTGAGTGGAATTCATCTGGAATGAAAAGAAAAGCACAACTACAGCAGAAAAACTGAACACAAAGACGCACAAAGTTTGAACTACACACTGATTTTCTTCTTCTGTTGATTCAAATGAATTTGACAGAAATAATATCTGAAAAAATACAAACCAAATGTTAAATTTCGACATTTAAAAAATGGACAGATTCATTTACACCCAGTAAGATAAGAAGATATTTAGCTCTCAGCCAATTAGAGCTGCTGCTCCTGTGTGTGTGTGTGTGTGTGCGTGCGTGCGTGCGTGTGTGTGTGTGTGTGTGTGTGTGTGTGTGTGTGTGTGTGGATGTGGTGGTGTGTGTACCTGAATGTGGGAGTGGGTGTGTTTAAGTACGTCACTGGAAGTAGGCTGCCAATTAGTGCGGCCTCCGAGGCCGCAACCGCCCCACGCCAGCGACAAGCCCAGGGGGGGGCCCGGACACGGCACACCCGCCGCAATGCCGGCCAGGAAGAGGCCCGAAGCAGCAGGCCCCCGGACCGGAGGGCACCCGCCCCACGAGCCAGGGCAAGATGACAGGGAGGCAGATACCCCAAGGAGAAGGGACACCACCCAGGGCGAACAGACAGCAGAGCCCGGCCCCCAGACGGGGGCCCCCCAGGGCAAGCGAGACCAGACTCATCCCCATGACAGGACCCAGCCCCTTCACCCACCAGGAGGATTGGTACCCAAGGCAGGGGCCCGGGCACCCAGAGGCCCCCCCCCACGGACCCAGTATGGCGCATCGCCGCAAGTGGCGAGGTCCCCATAGGCCCAGCCGGTCTCGCACCCCAGGGGCACCGGACTGCACAGGGCCCATCCAGAGTGGGAAAGATGCCGGATCCCGCCCCCGCTAGCAGGCCGACCCCACTGTGTGCAGGGGTGTCAGTGTGTGTATATGTGCACTTGCTGGTGTGTTGAACTATGGTGCGTTTAAAATGGAAGGGTGGTAAGGCCCTGGGGCAACCACACTGCTGCTGAGCAGGGCGGCGGCCGCAGTGCACGAACCACCCCCCCAGGCCCTAAGTGTCTATAATGCTATTAAGATTGGAGAGGGTCTTAAGGCCAGAAGGCCGGGCAGCGACCACCCAAGACACAAATCCCCCGAAACAGAAGAAAATAAATAAATTAATTAAAAATTTAGGGAAAAAAAAAAATAATGATAAAAAAAAAAAAAAAAAACACCTATTATGTGACCAGGGGGGACTCCCGGTCAGGGCGCCCCCTCAGCGATATCGGGGCCGGGGACACCATAGGGATCCAGGAGCCAAAGGGGGCCCGCCCCTCACCGCACCGCACCACCCGGGCACACAGGAGCGGTAGCCGGCGAACGTGCAGCCCCACCCCAGGCATGCGACCCCACTGCGTACGATCCAGCGCCAGTCCCCAGACACAGGGACGGACCAGCCCTCCCACCAACAAGGGGGCCCCCAGACCAGAGCCAGGGACCCCCCCCCCCCCCCGGAGCACCACCCCCGGAGCACCACCCACCAACCACCAGGCCCAGCCCCCCGCGTGGTAGACATCCCCCGCCGGGGCA
Source organism: Nelusetta ayraudi (assembly GCF_046127955.1). Classification (NCBI taxonomy): domain Eukaryota; kingdom Metazoa; phylum Chordata; class Actinopteri; order Tetraodontiformes; family Monacanthidae; genus Nelusetta; species Nelusetta ayraudi. The sequence continues at coordinate 116,775 of NW_027466086.1, forward strand.
CCCAACCCCCGACGACCCCCCACCAACCCGCAAAGCAGCCGAACCCCCCACGCACAACCCCCCCCCCCCCCCCCCCCCAGACCGCACCCGGCCCGCGGCAGCACGACCACGGCTGCCCACATCAACCAGCAGCCTCAGCTATTGATTGATTACTAGTTAGTTATAGGATGAAGCAGACATTCCTACCAAGGAGGTGTGGTCTAACAGTAAGTTCCTATATTGTGCAATGTGCAGGTGTTGTTTTGTTTTCCAGTTTGTGAGGATTCTTTTCTTAGCGATAGATAAGGAGGTGATCAGCATGCGAGATTCTGCCTTATCTGATGTGATATCACTGAGGTCCCCTAAGAGACAAAAAGAAGGAGTGGCTGTGATGTTGTAACCAACCTGTGCTGATAGATCATTGCATACTACGTGCCAGAATTTATTTACTGGTGGGCAATGCCATACAGCGTGTAGGTAATTATCTGGGACATTAACTGTGCAGTGTGAGCAGGTCTGAGAGGCGGTCATGCCCATCTGAAACATCCGCTGTCCAGTGTAGTGGATCCTGTGGAGTACTTTAAAATGTATTAATTGTAGAATAGGTTGTTTTATCAGTGAAAAGGTGTTCAGGCAGATTGTTCTCCAGAAATTAGAGTGAGGCTGGAGAGACAGGTCTCTTTCCCACTTAACAATTGGGATAGAAATTGTGCAATCTGTATTTGTAAGCAACTCACTCCAATATAACTGCACTCGTCCTTCTCTCACATTACATTGGATCACAATGACCAAACAACACAACAAAGACAATGATGCCACTGTGCTGCCACATCCAGACTCTGTGTAGGTCTGTAGGCCTCTTGGACCTTCATGTGAACCACTGCGTGTTGACTGGAGGTGAAACATGACTGACTGCTGTCCTCCTCCTTGGACAATGCAATCTCACTTTCAATCTCACAGCCACTAAAAAACCTGATTGTGATTGAGAGGTCCTCAGCAGCCAATCACTGTTGGGAGTCCAGCCTTCAAACACTCCTCCTGAATCCACAGTCACATCTGTGAGCATCTGGAACTTTGGCCCCGATCCTCCACACCACACAACTTGGGATGACAGCGCCACCTACCTGTATACTTTCAGCAGCCAGTCCCATGTTCTGACCCGTTTCCACTGTGGCCTGTTGGCTCATCTGGTCCAAAGTCTGGATCATCAGTGTCCAGGTTCATGGAATCTGTCAGAGTGCCGCCGTCCTGTGATGTCATGATAGAGAATCACTCTATTTATACTAATGTGCAGAACCACTGGAGTGTGGAAGCAGACAGTTACCATAATCCAAATGAAAAAGCAACAGCAGAAATGCTTTTTCATTTTAAGAACGTGGCTGCATTAGTTGACTCATAATTAAAATGGTTAATAAATAATCCAAACTGCATTTTCATTTTCTTATTCATGACTGCTCATTCTTGTACTTAATTCAAATGAAGGAAAACACATTTGAGATTTAATTTTCAAAACATGCACCAGCAAAGAGTTACCAAAATTCAATATGAAATGTAAAATTCAAAAATGAAAACGCAATAGCAGAATGCTTTTTCATTTTAAGAACGAAACTGCATTCTTTGACTCATAATTAAAATCATTAATAAATATTGCTATATGCATTTTCATTTTCTTATTCGTGTCGCACCTTTTATGACACAATCAAAAAGAAAACTGAGAGCATTGCTTTTTAATTTTTGTGGTCCTGCCCTGCACAAGAGTTACCACAACTCGAAAACGAAATCGCAATCTCAAAGTAAGCGCGCGGCGCAGGAAAGTGACGTCAGCAGAAAAAAGGCAAAAGAAGAAGAAAGAAAAGCCTCCTTAGCTTAGTTGATCTTCTGTGTTGCCTCCTGGACGGTGCTGGCCTCCTCTGGCTTGGTGCTGTTAACCACGGGAGCCACAGGAACCACGAGCACAGCTCTGGTCATCTGTGGCGTCGCCTCCACCTGATTAAAATGAGAAAGATGTGATTTTATGCCAATAAACATAGAAAGGAAAACACTAGGCTTTACACGATCACGATTTTTGTGCCAATCACCGATCCAATCACGTTAGAGGCAATAAATACTTGTTTCTGTACACCCCTTGCCTTCTCACGAGCACCGTCGAAAGTTGTTGGTTTTAGCATCCGTTTCAGAGTTTGCTTTTCTTTTTCTTTCTCCGCGCTGCGTTTCTTGAACTCGACATGCTCCTCCGTGTGTTTCTTTTCCAAGTGCCTGATTAAATTTGTGGTGTTGAATTTTTTTGCCAAAGTTGCCCCGCGAGGTACTGTAGCGTTGCATATATTGCAGATTCAAAGAAACTTTATTGTCCGTCACATGGCGACAGTACTCAAAACAGGAAGAGGCACGAAGACGAAAATGAAGGTTTTTGAATCATGAATCATTAGCTCACGGTGTTATGCCCCGGCCTAGGGGGAACCAGGACACAACATAAAGGCCCCCCCCTTCTCCCAGCTCTCAAATTAGACAAAGGTGCTTCGTCCACAGGATGGTTTTTATTAAACGTCACCATCATTGCACTGGCGTCAGGGAGGGCATGGCCAAAACAACAAACAAAATGGCTCTCTTATGGATCTTACCTATGAAGAAAACAATCAAATAAATGACAGTCAAACTAACCTCCTCAACTAAAACACAGGAGAAAAGGGTCACAACACAAATGGCTTCCCTCCCCTACGGGCTACGTGGACACAAAGGGAACTGAAATAGATTACAAAACAGAATTGATGGCTGAACACAGAATGCTGCTGCTGCGGCACATGGCCTCTGGTTGGGAGCTGGGAGAAGGACAAAGAGACCGAGGTGTTGAAGTCCTCCTCCTTAAATATTGGCACCAGCCAATCACCTTTCCGCACCTGGAACAAGCAAAAAAAAGGGAACACAGGATCTACTGCGCCATCTAGTGCCCAAACGGACACACAGCAGACAAAAGGAACTGACAACAATGTGAACCCAAATCTATACATTTACATAACACTCGGATACAAACAAATAAACATGTCGATGCTGTGAAACTACTTTGGAGAAAATGAGACAGATTAAAAAAGTTTCAACACGACCATGACGTCATTGATCGGTGATTCATGACATGACGCCCGATCATGAACGTTTCAAAAAATGCCAAATATCGGCCGATCCGATACAGCCGATAAGATCGGTGTAAAGCCTAGAAAACACACACAGGTGATGAAGTGGAAATGAATAAGTACAAACCTGCTGCACTGCTGTGACATTGCTGGAGGCAGACTCAGTCATGTGGACAGTTGAACGTGTTGCCCACACCTGCAAATACAAGGACACAAAGTAACATTTAAAGAACTGCATTTATTGTCCTATCACAAAGATGCACACAATGAAATACACATATCCCAAATACCAACATGTCACTGGTTTGTTTTGGTTTTTGAGGCAACGCGTGCTGATCGACGTCTCAGGCTGGACATCTGGAAGAACATAAAGAAATTAATTCATAAACAAAGTAACACACTAATTAAACTGTACATGTACTGTACATATGTGATCTTGTGTTGATAATAGGGGTGGGGCGATACGGCTAACCCACGATTCCATACTGTGACGATATTTGGCCCACGATAATGACAACATCACGACACACGATATCTTCCGACGGGAAGATGAGAGAGGGAAAAAAATCCTTTTACTGCCCCGATTCTGAAAATCAATAAAAAAATGATGCAGACAAAATAAATAAATAAATAACCGCGTCCCCGAAATATACGGGACAAAGTGAAGTGCGTCCCCCATCAGTTCATTACGGGACAGGCTTTTTTATTTGCAAATATGGGACAATCGCGTATTTTATGGGAGGGTTGGCAACCCTATCTAGACCACAGACGGAAATTAAATGAGGTTTTGTCATTTTCCATAAAAAACGGGACAAATTGTGTCCCGGGAGAGATTTTGTCTTTCCCGGGACAGGTGGACAGGTGGTGTTTGGAAAAAAATATTGATATTTGCCGTCAGTGTATCGATTATTTATTGCGACAGAAAGCACAACAATATATTGCAATATTGATTTTTTTTTTCACCCACCCCTAGTTGATAAGTGTATGAATAATTGTGTGAATGTGACCGTGGCAGCTGGGGAAACCCTGCCAGATGACTCCACGACGGTCTCCATGTGGTCCAACAGCACAGCCTCACTGAACCACACGGGATTGGACGGGATGTCTGTGTGAAATGCAGTCTCAACAGCTGTTGGTACTGCCTATAAAAAAAAGAGGAGAGGAAATCAGAGTCAACTTAGGATAAGTGTTCATTTTTAAAATAAAAAGTTGCACAGTTTGACAAATACACGATTGGGGGGGGAAAAAAAGAGGGATGAACAGGTTACCTCAACCTCCTGTCCAACAAGAGTCCATTCAGGAGCAGGTCCATACACTGGCATGTGGACAGGACCTGTCACAACCACTCTGGGAGACACCCTGGGCGATGATTGGTTGTGGCACAACACCCCTGGCCTAGGTGAAGGGGGTGCGAGCTGATGGAGCATGCAGCATGCAGACGCTCCACCAAAATCAGTCCTGAGGTGCACGTAAACAGAAAACAACATGTTAACACATATTTGTCATATCAAATGAAGAGCAAGTAAGGCTGAAGAAGGCAAAACTTACACCATCATAACACCACCATGTACAGCTGACGAAGGGGGAGGTGATCGGCCATATACACAAATGTTAAACCTGGAAGAAGTGTCACATAATCAATTATGTAATCACACAATTCTAAGAAATATCTGTTAGCACAGTGTCACTGAAGAGAAAAAAATACAACAAAAATATGTATTTTACACACCCATGCGTGCAGCAACACGATGATATACTTGACGTAGCGCTGTTTGTAGTTCTGGCTTGACAGTCAGGCGAGGTGGAAAGTCAAGCACAAACACCTACAAAATAGTTGTATATAAAAAAAAAAAACCCAAACAAACATAAAAATGCAAAATAAATTCATGAATATTCTTGTTATTGAACTATGGATCATGGAATTATTTGATATTGATAAAACAAAGTGGCGATGACATTCATGTGTTCAAATTTTTATTTGTCACAGCAGATAAACAAACCTTGGGCCAGCGGTCCAACACAGTTGCCAGTAGCGCAGCAAAATCCTGGGCGGAGTCTGTTACAAGCCCGTGTTCAAGGTTGTTGCCCGGGGCGAGAACACAAAACCATCCACAAGTGGACAGAGATGTGAGTCTCCCCCCACCAGAACAAAAACATAAAGAAACTCGTGGCTTGACAAAATCACGACCCATACCTTCTTGTCTGGTTGCTGGGCCTTAAGAACGAACTTGCACTGTTTTGTCAGTCAGGAGCAAAACGGGCCATCTTCGCACCCAGGTCGCTGACCAGTACCGCGCCCTGTGTAAATTGACAAAAAAGAAAAATCTAAATATGTTTTTGTAAGATTTATTTGGAATACAACATAACATCACAGGCAGAACATGAAATCATGAACGTGGAAGTACTCACGACGTTCAAAGTCCTTCCGAGGTGGAAAAGGTGTCCAATCCCGTTTTTGCTCCAGGCGTCGTTTCATGGCCAGAGAGCGACGGAATGCCTTGGTGTTCGGCATCTGAACAATGAAATGAAAGATTGTGTCATTTTCAATGAAGGACAATGATAACACAAGTTTACAGAAAAAAGTGATGTTTTCTCACACACAACATCAAAACACAGAAAGGTTTCTGTACCTTTGCAGCTGGAGACGATGAGCTTAAATCAATAAAGCAAAAGAAAATGTGTATGTGTACTCTTGGACCCTAACCCTAATGCCATACAAGTCTATAGGGTGAAATCTCAACTTTGTCCTACAGATAGGGGGCCACTTGCTTTTTCATCAGGAGCCCCCAAGAAGCACCCACGCCAAATTTGAGGCTTCTAGTACTTGAGGAACCCCGAAACCCTAACCCTAATTTCAGCTAACCCTAACCCTAACCCTAACCCTAGTTTCAGCCTTATTGTTAACCCTAATTCAATGCAAGTCTATGGGGTGAATTTTCAACTTTGTCCTAGAGACATGGGGCCACTTGCTTTTTCATCAGGAGCCCCCAAGAAGCGCCCACGCCAAATTTGGGGCTTCTAGTACTTGAGGAACCCCGAAACCCTAACCCTAATTTCAGCTAACTCTAACCCTAACCCTAACCCTAGTTTCAGCCTTATTGTTAACCCTAATTCAATGCAAGTCTATGGGGTGAATTTTCAACTTTATCCTAGAGACATGGGGCCACTTGCTTTTTCATCAGGAGCTCCCAAGAAGCGCCCACGCTAGATTTGGGGCTTCTAGCCAATGAGGAAAAATGTGGAGCAGAAACGACAGGGTTACAGCTGAGAAGGCACTTAAGATCCTCAAAGGACTGTTGCCACTCACTTGACCAAACAAATGGTTTCAATGGACTGGTTAATTCTTCTCTCGTGGCCAGCAGCTCCACTGCCTTAGTACTGGAGATGCCCGCTCAGGGGCGCCGCCAGGAATTTTGGGCCCCCTTCAAAAAAACAAAAACAAATCGGCCTCCTTTGCTCAGCGCTTGTCAAAAGCTTCACATCACTCAAAAAATACAGTATAGTTCAATAATAGTGCTTGAGTCCATCTTGACAGTGTCAATGTATTTTTATTGTGAATTCTCCACAAAGCAAACTCTTAACATTTATGAATGATTGATGAAAAAACACTTGATGTCTCTCAGACAAAGTTGAGCTTTGACCTTCATAGACTTGCACTGCATTAGAGTTTAGCGATAAGGCTGGAATTAGAGTGAGGGTTTTGGGGTTCCTCATGGGCTAGAAGCCACAAATCTGGCGTGGGTGTGTCCAGGAGGATCTTGATGAACCTGAAAGTGGCCCCATGTCCCTAGGACAAAGTTGACCTTTGACCCTCATAGACTTGTATGGCATTAGGGTTATCGATAAGCGATACAAACCTGGTGAGTTTAAGACTTAGTGACTCTACGTACATGAATGTATGGGGTACCCCGTCCTTACCTTGTTCCAACCTTCCCTCCACAAACCTGGCTGTCCAGTGCCGAAGTCAAAGTGAGAGAGAGAACAAAGAAGGAGGAGGGCCTGTGACGCCGCTGCTGATTGGCTCGTTGGTCGGTTGAATGAGCCAATTCTAGAGCTCCCCTCGGTGTCCACACACTGCAAAATATATCTAAGAAATAAACACTTAAATTGAGAAAGAACAGGCTAGAAACAAGTCAAATTATCTGCCAATGCAGTAAGATATTTAGACTTGGTAAGATTTCTTAAAATAAGACGATATATCTAGGCACTTGAAGAATGGAAAAACTCTTGAAATAAACAGTAAAGCACTCATTCCAAGGACTGTACTAAGTCAAATAAACTTGATACTAGCTTCTCAATTCTTTTTTCACGTTTGCTTCTTTCTTAATTTGAATGAAAAGATCTTAAAACCAGAGGTACGAACAGTGCAATTCTTCTTAATTTATGTGTTCACAATATTAGCTTTTTTTTTTTTCTCAAAATGACACAAAGCATCCACCCCCCCTACACCCACTCCCCCCCCAAAAAAAATAATTCAGCAAACAGAATTAATATTGACAACAACTATTTATTCACTTAAATTGCTGACAGTGCCTTCACTGCCTTGTAATAAAAACGTCACTAAGGCATTGCATCTTAAAACAATTTCAAGCAATCGTTTCTAAAACGCAAGTAATGTTGTGTTGTTACAATATTCACCGTCATCATTATTGAATATTGATTCAGATTCCCTGACACTCAGTTACACAAAACAAAAACAGTATGGGGACAGCATATAGTGTTGTGTTCCTATCACCACTGATAACATGTTTGTTCCAACAGACTCCCACCCACCCTCAAGTTACAACTACCAGGAGAGTGTATCGCTACCTATGCCTAGTACACAGCTCTACTCCCCAATAAAATCTTTCCATTCTGCCATGGTCTTTTTTGTATGAGGCTGTGGTGTCTCACTCGTGGATAGTGTCCTGTAGCACTTCTGTCTGAATGACAGAGAGAAAGTTTGCCACACACTTTTAGATATGTGAGGTGCAGGGCATAGTAGTAATCCATCAGATGAAGCAGACCGTCACTCAAGTCTTCCTTGGCAAGCGTGGTGGCGGGAGTGGCTCCAAGACAGATGAGACAGCGGGTCCCATCAAACAGCAACACAGGTGTGCAGAAAGACCTCTTCTGCGAGTACATTGTGGGATCTTCTGTTGGCTAAAGAAAAAGAAGAAGGAAACGCCACATCCATGCATGGAACTATGAAGTGTTGAATGTGAGAAAATGCGAACAAACTTTCACCTGAATGACATGAAGCAGTGCCTCACTGGCATGTCCCAGCTTCTTCGGTGGTGGACTTGGTAAAGGAAAGAGTGTGGGGAGTGCCCTGAGCAGCGCGATGGAATATTCCACTGGAATAGAACAAATCAACTTTGAGTTCAAAGTTAGTCTTCCTAAAAATGAGTCTTATTAGGTTTGTGTTGATCACAAAAAAAATCTTATTTTTTCAGCATGAAGAGTATTACCATTCTCCATCTATTCATTCAGCGCAACATAAACCATCCTATGTCCAAGGAAACAGCTACACAGTCAATTAGAGACACAGCAAAATAACTCTACTGAACTACATCCAGCGTTATGCGTGGCTTCATCACTTCATTTTTTTTCCAAACACCATAAAATTACACATTGGTGCAGAAGTCTTCTCATCTCATTTTTTAGTTCATCAATGAATTTTCTGTTGCCCTTATCCAGAATGCGCCGCAGCTCATTCATCGCCTATTAATGCAAGTCAGTGTTAAAATCTGCAAAAATTCTTGCTTTTCATCATAAACCAAAACAAGTTAATCACTTACACGATAAAGATCCTTGACACATGGATATGCATCCAGGATCTTTGTTGGCCTTGTCCTGTTCTTTCAGAACATCAGTATCAATGAAGGATCTTCTTGCTTGAAACTGCAGGTCAAGAATTTGGGAGACAGCATCTTGGTTGGGTTTTGGTGTCTTGTACAGCTCCTGCAGGGTCTGATAATGTCTGGCCTGTGCTGTAAGACCATCTTTGGCTGATGAAATGGAGGAGACAAATCAGTAAATCAGTCAAATGGATGAAATTGTTTGGAGCATCAAAATATATCAAATGACAATTCAAATGTAAAAATGCCTGTGATATATCATGATATCCAAAACTATCAAAACATTGCCTAGCTTTCATACATTATCATTATTATTAAAATGGACATGTTTCTACTTACGTGAAGTGTGGCCATTATCAGAACTGCGCCCTGGTGTGTGACACAAAATAATTGTTGATCCACCAATTGAGTCTGCATCGTGATCTTCTTCTTGGTCACTTGCTGAGAAGTCAATGCGATGCCTTTTCTTCTTGTGGCCCCTCTCTGGTGAATCTCTTGTGAAGATTCTTGTAAGTGCTCGCCTGTGGTAAATTAAATTTCACTCATTGAAAGAACAAATAAAGATGGAAAGTGAACATGCACAGATAAAAAAAGTATCAGCCAAAAATAACCACACGCTTCAAAATCTAAGTGCGCAAAATAATATAATCACTTACATGTTTCATTGTTTTGTCTTAATCCTTCAGCATGGGATAATACTCCACTAGTCTTTTAGCCATTGCAGTGACTTCATGCTTAGAAGGGTACCGGACCCCCTCTCCTTGCTGACTGGCTCTCAAGATAGAAATCATGCTGGTGACAGTGTTTCTCACCAGCCTGCATCTCAACTCTTTGAACATGACATATTTCCCCTCACTGGCAGGGCGGGCCATCTGGAAGTAGTGCTTACGAGCTTGCTCCAACTCACTGTCTGTATAGAGGGTGGGCAAACTTTTTTAGCAACGGGCCACATGACAGACCTGCATCGAGTCGGCGGGCCACGGAAGGGGGGGGTTGTAGGTAGGTACAGAATTAGTCCGGGTGCAGAATCGTTCTGGGCGTAGTGACTGCCCAATACGGCAACTCCATTGGGACATACCTCTACATCGCGGTCGAACGTGATAGATAGATAGATAGATAGATAGTGTGTGTTGAATACATACATTCGTAAATATATGTATATATCTATATATATGTGAAGAGAGAGAGAGAGAGAGAGAGAGAGAGAGAGAGAATTTCGTGTATACAATATAATACAAAGTACTGTAAATACGCCAGGGATTGACAGAAAAAAAAAAATAACCTTAATCAACCGATGTAGTTTGTCCTAATAGAGTTGCCGTATGTGACGTTGTTGGCATTCGCCCACTGGACAGAGGCGACTGCCAATTACGTCACATACGGCAACTCTATAGACGTACCGCGATCTATCCATATATCACGTTCGAACGCGATGTAGAGGTATGTCCCAATGGAGTTGCCGTATCGGCAGTCACTTCCGCCTGGAACGATTCTGCACCCGGACTAATTCTGTACCTACACCTCGTTGACGGGGGGGAAGCACGGTATCGCTATCGCGCAACACTAACTCGACAAAGTTACGTGCCGACAAAGTTTCGTTGGGGGGTGCGGTGTTGGGGGGTTATGACTGGCTTCACGCGGGCCGGACAGAGACACGCAGCGGGCCGGATGAGGCCCGCGGGCCGGGGTTTGCCCATGTCTAGTATAGACAACATACAGTATTGTGGAGGAGCAGGAAGCTGTAGGGTCCTCTTTGGGCTGCTTTTCACCAAAGGAGTGGATGTCTGAGGACAGATTGGAGATGTTCCTCCTGGTGAAGACACAGTTCCTGGCTTCATTCGGGGCAGCCTAGTCTGGTACGGTGGAATTCTCAGCCGAGAGGAAACCAGATCCAAAAAATTATGAACAAGAGAGAAACAATAGACCCAATTAGGAAAAAAGAAAAAAAAAGTGTTCTGCTAGATGTTTTCAGAGCAAAGTAGGTAACCAATCACATCTACACTAATAAGGGCCCAAATCCGTTTCCTCCTGAGAAAGTGTTCTGGTCCAGGAAAAAGGTCTCTCAAATCATCACGACTGAGGGTGTGGAGCAAGACTTCATCGATGTTGGCAGCTATAAAGACAGTCCAATCATTAACAAACCTACATTTTTTAACTAATGAATTTAATTCAACTTGACAAGTCAAACCAAGTTTGTTTTGTGCCAATTTCTGTTATCAGAATTAATTGTAAATGCAATTCAGTTTAGACATTTTGTCTCAAATTTGTAAAATACTTCTTTTTGAAATCAGTGTCAGCATACAGTTATTTTAATTACTTAGCGGACAAATCAAAGTAATGGAAATTTTTTCATACCTACACATGACATACCATTTAAAATTGATACTGTGACATCATCCAGCTCATCCATTATTGGCCCCGGTTTGGATGTCCATTTCATTTCTCCTCAATCTGGCAGGGAAAAAAAAATCATCATATTAAAGTCACAATTAGGACAAGCTAGCCTTCCGACTCAAGATCCGTTTTTTTACAATGCCCATCTGCCATGGATCCCAAAGTTCCCATGCAATTAAAAGTTGTGACACCTTATCTGAATAACCCTAGACAGCTCAACGGATTGCTAGTCATACAGACAACAATCAAAATTGGAGTGAAACTTGTAACCACAATGCCTGCAACATGGTGGTACTTATGGTAATAATCATCAAATACCAGTGTTCTTCGTGACAAAATGACAACATCTGATAGGATTGTGCCACCTTGAACCTCAATCAACTTAAATTTTGATAAAAACAAGCAAATTGTACCTAAACTACATCTTCAATCAATCCAATTTGAGCACCCTCTACCCCATAAACTGAAGATACTGCAATACAAACTTGGTAGTACAGTATTTCGTCATTCCACATATAACTAGGAATGTTAATTGCTTGTTCACATGACTAGAATTGCAGTACATCAATCCAATACAAAATACACACTTGTCATCAAGCTCATAAATCCATCGAGTCGAGATGAGCACGTGCACGGAGTCGGACTCCGTGAGTTCACATAAACAGAGCATTGCGTTTGCATAAATTATGCACGGCTATCGAGCAAGAAGCCGAGTCCGATTTGGTGCACACAACCACACTATAATGCCTCTCAATGTCCTAACCCATGCCACGCAACACAAACGTGAAGAACCGATTTGAGTTTCTCACGGGACCAGCAGTGAAGTCACAACCGTCGCCCCACATGAAATGTCGCAGCAGGAGCCTGAGGATTTTCTGAGTCAACATGCTGATCATCAGGTAACGTAATGTTGGCTTCCTTGACGACATTAGACAACTCCCTGTTTATATTTTATTCATATTTTAGTACAAAGCCTCCTTGTTTTATGATCTGCTCCTGTTTGACTTGTTTGGTTTTTGTTTTGACATTATGCTGTTAGTGTTTATTTCAAATTAACAAGAAGTACCGGTACATATATAATATAACACTTGCGTCAAACAAAGCATAACTAACTGTACATATCATATCTACAGGAAGGAGCTGGTACATTAAGTGAGAATATTCAAGAATATTAAGAGAAGATATATTCAAGGTTGTCCTAAGGTCAACTGTACCAACCATTGCCAGAGCTTATGGAGCAATTTGATGTTATTGTACAGTAAAAATGGAATATTGGAGCTGTCGCAAAAAAAAAAAAAAAAAAAGCCAACTTTAAGGCTTAATATCTCCAAAATGATACTGTACATATGCTTGATAATGACTGAGGATATAGTCAGGGTATTCCTCAGGTCAACTGTACCAACCACTGACAGAAATTATGGAGCAAAGCAATGTTACTGTACAGTAAAAAATTGAGTACTGGGCCCTTTTTGCCTGTTTGAAAAGCTAAAAAAAAAAAGGAAAACAACAACTTTGAGGCTTAATATCTCCAAAATGGTACATTAAATATGCCTTATAATGAATGAAAATATATTCAAGGTTGTCCTGAGGTCAACTGTACCAACCATTGACAGAGCTTATGGAGCAATTTGATGTTATTGTACAGTAAAAATGGAATATTGGAGCTGTCGCAAAACAAAACAAAAAGCCAACTTTAAGGCTTATTATCTCCAAAATGATACAGTAATCAATCACATTTAGAAATCAAATGTTTCTAAATGTCAAGTCAGTAATGTCAAGTCAGTGCTTGATGTGTCATCAGCAGGCGTCGGCGTCAGTAATGGGGCATCGGCGGGTTTCGGGCGGAAACGCCAGGCGTTGGGAAGCGTTGGCGGGTGTCGGGGGCTCGTGGCCAGGTGGCGGACGTCACGGCAGGCAGTGGCCAGGTGGGCTCAGTCCCGCAAACGCTGCTTACAGCTTTAATTTTGTATTGCTTTGATAACATTGTTTAAGTTGAGTTTAAATTTACACTATTTTTTTTTTCTTAGCTGCTAATTGTTCAAAAATGCTGATGTTAAAAGTGTGTTTGCACAGTAAATGTTATGGCACTTTAATTCATATGGCAGTACATTTAAAATAACTGGCCGTCAAGTTCCAGGAACTGACAAACTGCACTGAGTTGAGTGAGATTCTCCAAAGGAACTCCAGTATAAATGTGGACTTTACATTCTAGTCCCCTGTGAAGAAAAACCCAAAAGTGAACGTTTTTGTGCCTCACCCTTTCTAACTGGGACATTTGCAAGGGAACGCAGACTGGTTATGCTGCTCCCTGATAAAAGAAAAATGTTTCTACTGTTACCACAGAAATTGCCTGTTATTATTGTGGCTCAGGATTTTGTAGGTAGATTTTTTTTATTTTTCATAAGGAACAGGATAACAGTAATGCCCTGACATTGGCAATAAGCTTTAATTTTGTATTTGCATTTTTTTTAACTTTAGATTTACATTAAAAATGTTTCTGTGTAAAGTGCTGATGTTAAGTGTTTGGACGATAAATGTTATGGTGCTTTCGTTTATATGGCAGAACATTTAAATTAAAGTGTATGAAAGACTTCTTTTAAATTCATTATTGGCTTTTGCGTATACAACGTGATTAATCGTGATTGATCAGGTAAATCATGCGATTAATTGCGATTAAAATTTTTAATCGTTGCCCAGCCCCAGTAAAAACATTTTTCTGGTGCCAGCATTTCGTGAGGCAGAAGTTGATTCATACTTCAGTGCCTTGGAGCGAATAGCTTCGCCACTCAACTGGCCAAGAGACATGTGGCCTGTCCTTCTCCAATGCAAGCGGGTGGGAAAAGCACAGGAGTTGGTGTCTGCTCTTTTCTTAGAAGACAGCCTGCAATATGATGTTGTAAAGGAAGCAATTTTTCCTGCTTATGAGCTTGTTCCTGAGCCCTACTGGCAAAAATAGGAACCATAGAAAATCTAGTGGTCAAACCTTTGTCGAGTTTGCATGGGAGAAAAGCAACCTCTTTGATAAATGGTGTGCAGCTAATGATGTCAAAAATGACTTTGAGTCACTCCGTGAGCTCGTTCTTTTAGAAGATTTTAAAGACTCTTTGCCAGAGAAGGTGGTAATGTTCTTGAATGAACAGAAAGTGTCGTCATTGTCCAAGGCTGCTGTCCTCGCAGATGAGTTTGTGTTGACCCACAAAAATGTCATCTCATCTTCCCCCCCGATCGGACAGGCCTTCTGCTTCTCGTCCCACAAGAGCCGAGTCTAGCCACCTCCCCCTTGAAAAGGCTAGAGGGAAGGGACTTCTGGTTTGGCCATAAAGCGGTAGACTGCGCGACACCAGGGCTCTCGACCGTCCAGGGTAAAAACTCCCCGAAAACTTGAATAACTATTGTCAAATATCATATTAACTACAAAGTGATCAGGGGAACGTTGGAATGGGAAGGAAAACTTGATTCAACCAAAACAGAAACACATTAACAGACAATATGGCGGAACTACCAGCTTGCTCTGAAACAGAGGGAGATGGCGAAACAAACTCCTCGTGACTAACGACACGGAAAAGGGCTCGGACATAAAAATTATTAGCAAGGAGATACGGGATTTAAAAACGGAATCAAAAGAAGTCCTTCGCACGTTTGGAGAAACACTAAGGAACGACGTGGAAAAAGACTTGGACGACTTCAAAGACGAAATAAATCAACAACTTGCGTAAGTCGTCACCGAACAGGAGCTCCAGACCGGCAAGATCAACGAGGCTGAGTCGCGGATTGAAAAGCTA
This sequence comes from Nelusetta ayraudi, assembly GCF_046127955.1. Classification (NCBI taxonomy): domain Eukaryota; kingdom Metazoa; phylum Chordata; class Actinopteri; order Tetraodontiformes; family Monacanthidae; genus Nelusetta; species Nelusetta ayraudi. The sequence goes on from NW_027466086.1 coordinate 131,898, forward strand.
GAACGTTGGGCACAGGAAGCTAATGACGCTCTGGTCATATCACTGAGAGAACAAAAAGCTCTTCAGGACAAGTTAACCGACCTGGAGTCCAGGCCGAGGAGAAACAACCTACGTATCTATGGAGTCACTGAAGGAGAGGAGGGAGAATCTGTGGCCAAGTTTGTGGAAGACCTGCTGAAAAGCGAACTGCACCTGCCAGCAGATTTTAATTTCCAAATTCAGAGAGCACACCGCTCATTTGCACAGAAACCAGCGGACGGTGCCCAACCGAGACCCATCATTGTTAACTTTCTGGAATTTACTACCAAAGAGAGGGTCCTGAGAGAGCTATGGACAAAGAAAATAGAACTGGGGAATAAAGTACCGTCATTCCATCACGATTACGCGACAGAGATGGTCCAAAAGAGAAAGGAGTACAACACTGCAAAAAGAAACCTGAAGGAGAAGGGCATCTGGTTCCAGACGCCATTCACCAAGATGAGGACCCACTGGGATACGGGAACTCGAACCTACAACAGCACAGAGGAGGTAAAGGAGGAATTGGCGAGACGCGGCCTGGCGGAGAAGACGGCGGTGGCGACGGGTGCGGAGGGGCCTGCGGCACTCGGTGCCCCGCACTACGACGGAGTGGCAGTGCAAGGAGGGATCCTGGAGGGGCTACGCATCAGCAGCGACACGAGCCAGAGAAAAGCTACAAGAGTTTCAAAGATTCTTTGATTAAATTCAGAGAATACAGGGAAGAAAGCTGGTAGGGATGTTCTAGTATGACCGGTGTTTTTAGTTGACAAATTATTCAAATTGAATTCCCATGTTAATAGAAAAGAGACTGTGGGAAGTCCGGGTCGCTCCTTTTTTTCTAACGTTGGACTCATTTAGAACGACTAAAATACTCATTGCAGGTTCAAGTGTCATTTCTAAGTTAGGTTAGATTTTTGACTGCCTTCACGCGGGCCGGGCAGAGACACGCCGTAGTTTGGCCATGCCTGATCTACAGGAAACACATCTCTCTCAGCAAGAGCTAAATCAACATGATTTAAAAGCTAAACTCGACACAACTAATGGCAACAGAAGTCAGACCCGCCTGTCGAAACTTGTCAACGTCTCTCTAGCCGAACTCGGGATGTTTGATGTTTGAGGGACCTCCACCCGTTACAGAGGACTATTTTTTTTTATTAACATTACAGACAGATACAGAATAGAGGAATGTAAAATGGGAACGACTGACCTGTACTGACACAGTATTAATTACCTAATTATTTGTCTAAATAAGAGGAAGAAAAACACACTTTGGAGATTAAATATGGGTATGCTAAATAATCCAAAAACACTGGAGGAGGTTAAGAAAGAGATTAAATGCTCTATGGAGGAGAACATAGATAGTCCAGTAGACACTACCATACTGTGGGACACAATTAAAGCTGTGATGAGAGGGAGGTTAATAGCGAGGGCAGCCTATCAAAAAAAGACGAGATGTGGCGAGGGGGAGGGTCTGGCGGAGGTGGAGACAATTCAGATGGTGGGTATAAAGGAAAATTGGGGGGGGGGGGGGGGGGTGCCTGACAATGCCACCTGGGGAGTTGCAGGAAGAGCTTAATGGAATCTTAATCCAATCGGAGTTCTCACCTTGTCCCCCTATACATGCAGCTGAGAAATTTGAATTACTGACGGGAACGTGTCCTCCTCCCAACAGGAGGGGGTGGAGTGAGCCTTTTCAGCTGGTCAGCTGCTTTCGGTTGACATATTACATCATTATGATATAGAATGACAGTTCATAATGTACGTGTTACTTACTTTGCAGATAAGCTGTACCCTATTTCTTGTGCTCATGGTTATCTGAAAAGATAACCATGAGCACAAGAACGTTGTTTGCTGTTGGAGGGCTACAACAACACAATGTCTTCGATGCTACGCTTTGTGCCGTCGCTACGGACCCCAAACTCTCGTTCTTGTTGGATGCGGGTTCTGCGCAGACTGGTGGGAGAGTTTGTGTACAGGTTTTGCAAAGGAACGGTGTCTTCAGTTATACACACGCTCATTAAAGTGCCGACCGTGGAGGAAGCTGGTGCCGCTGCACGCCGTTTCCAGCAGAATAACAGCGAAATTATCGAAATGAAAACAAATCAGAAAAACATCTCTTTGCTGTGCTTTTATTTACAAAGTTGAAATTCTTCTAACTTACAAAAAATGTGAACGAAAAGGTAGAAATATAAATACGAACGAATACGTATTTGTTCAGGGCTGCGCAAAGCCGGAGCCCTGCATTTGCTGCGCTACCCTTTTAAAAAAGGTCTCTGTTGTGTGTAATTTTAATATGTCCATCTCTTTTAGAAGAGAAAGCATCGCCCCGGTCTCATCCTCTCTCCAAATGTCAACATTCTTATTCGCGTTTGCTGGTTGTTTCGCGCCGTCTGTTTTGTTAGACAACGTAGTTGTGCGGTGGCGCGTGCGCACTTACGTTGTCCAGTTAATAGTCCGACTAAGGCGTATACATGGCCGAGAAATTAGAATTCCAATCGCATTATCTGGGTGTCTCAATCGGAGTTCTCCGATTCCAATCGGAGTTCTCAAACTCTGATCATAATCGGACTAAGGCAATAATTCAAATTTCTCTAGTACCATGTAAACGCACTGAGGGACGCAAAGATTGCACTCCGGCGCAGGTGTGATTGATGACGCGAAGGTGGGGGCAAACCCACCTGCCACATAGTTAATTAATTCAATTAATTAATTAAAGTGCTTTTTGAACCTTTGGCCGCTCCGTAGATTGTGGAAACGGGAAATGAATTGACTCACAGCACACAGTCACACGCTTGCAGCCGGCTTGTAAAACACAACAAAAAAAAGAAAAAGACAGTGAGCGTAGATGAGCACTAGGAAGGACTAACATGGATAAGGCGTCAATTGTAAATGGAAAGTTCCACTTCAAAACCCTGCCAGATGGCAGTCTTGACAGGACAAAAGTGATATGCATTTACTGTAAAGCTGTATTTAGTTTCCACTGGAGTACGAGCAGTCTTACGTTTCACTTGTCTGCGAAGCATACAGCTGACGCGGAGAGCCCTCCGCCCCCTTCTGAGGTAAAGCAAACCACGTTGGATGGTGTGGCACGGAGACCACTGGCCGCGTCCACCACACGCCAACTTTCAACAGCGGGGGCTAAATGGGTGTGGCTACGGCTTGCAGGCCAATTAATGTGGTGGAGGACGAGGGTCTGCGCGATATCATATATATTATACTGACTATGGATGAATATGACACTGACTGGATGATTATGGCACTGACTGTGGATTACTATGGATGCTGAACAGCTGTTATAGGCTATACTGCCTAACTGCACTATATCAGTTGAGTCCTGTACTGTATTGCACTGCCCCCTGTTTAATGCACACTTTATTTATTGTTTTGATTTAATTTAATTTATTTTGTGCATCACAGCTTGATGCAATGCATAAGTGTCATCCTTTTGTCTTAATGGCTGCTGAAAAAAGGGGGATGAATAGTTCAAGTTCGAGTTGAAAAGTAAAATATAGAAATTTTGGTAGGACTAGTAATCATTACTATGTAATGTTACAGTTATGCCCATCTGTTATCTTTGTTGGGCTTGAGTTTATGATTTTTTTTTTTTTACCCTGTGCATCTTTTGTTATGTTAGCCGTACTTGTCATTGCTCCAACACGAATAAACATGCTGCATCCCACTAGATGGCGCATTTGCCTTATTTACAAGCACCACGGTCATCGGAGCTGATTGTTGCCACTCTCAGCAGCGTGCGTCTACTAAGGTCTACTAAGATTCCACAATCTATTACAGCTCGTGAGCAAAACAGGCTACAGGTAAAATTAAACATCTTCAGTTGAGCAACTCAAGCAAGTTAAACTGATTTAAAAACAAACAAACACTATAATACAAGGAAAAGAATCCTCTATATGTCAATAAATACAACAGATTGAGTATTCATAAAAAAAAAATGCTTACTTTAAATAAGAAAATCCAACAAACCAACAAGTGCAACACTAAAAAGCAAACCAAGCTTACCTTAGCTCCTAAGAATAACACACATTATTCACCTGGACAGAAGGAGGTTCTGAGGAACGTGTTGGTCCTGGAGCTTCCTGGTCAGGATGTTCGGGAGATCCCTCTGGCTCAATGTCTGGAGCGCCAACATATTTTAGAATTGCTCCTGCAGAGACAAAGCTCATTAGATCATCAAGCAAAACAGATCAGAAGCGCATTTTCCTATTTTATTATTACAGTGATGTTGCAGTAATATAGGAAAATTAAAAATGAATTTGTTTTGAAATTAAACATTATGGTTGCAGTGTCCCTTTAAAGCTTTTACCCAATTACAAAACTGTCATTTTTAAGAGTTTTTGGCATTACTTTACACACTGTACTTAGTTAAAGTAATAAAACTAAGATGAATGACCCACTGCCACAACAGTCTAAAATAGTCAACACCATGCCAAATAAAGTATTTCCATAAAATACTTCTTTGAATTCTAAAACAGTAGCACATTTCTAATTAAGGGCCTACAAAATACAAACTAAGCTTAGTAAATTCATCCTAAGTTAAGGCTAAAATAACATTAAGAGTCAAATATGTGAGAGACAACTTCCACTGAACAATAACAGGGGACTGACTACAACAACTACAACAACATGCCCTCCCTCCCTCCCTCCCTGTTAGAATGTGAATAAACGGGTGTGGAGTCAATCAGTCATTCCCATGGCAGGATAGGCCAACAATGGCAGGATATGGTCAACTTTCATAAAACAAACAAAAACGCTGATTCATGACGAACAAATATTAGCCAGCCAGCTAACATTTATCCGACGCTAGCTAGCTGGCTAGCAGGACAAATAAACAAACTTGGGGGGGGGGGGACAACAGCGTTTCACCTCCACCTCTCCAGCCCACATTACAAACAAATAACTTACCTTTCCCCTTTGCAAGTTTTTCTTGATCAGTTTTCTTTTCCTTCCGTTTTTCCGCACCGCTGGGATAACTCCTTTTTGATGCCATTATGGTGTCTGTTTGTTTTTAATCCTCTCGCTAACGGGAACGAATGGTAGCTGTCAATCATTCACGTCATACCTGCGCGTCGCCGGCCCTCCACGTCACTAACTGCGTGACAGTGCGGCAAGCCCCCAGAGTCCAAGATGGCGTCCCATTGCTTTCAATGAAGTTGCTCACCCAGCGCATGGCTCCCAAAAACTTTTTGACTTCCGCATTGATGGGATAATAGAGCATGCGCAGTTGTGTCAGTGTGGAGACCGTCACTGACAGACGTGCGCGCTGTAGGGGAGGAAATATCTAGACACAAATAGTAATATCTCCCCAATACGTATTCCGTCGTTCCGGTGTCAAGGTGAGGATTTCAAAGTAAAATACATAATAATTAATTTAATCTGACTCCATTTGATAATAATAACTTTACTTTTATAAATTGATTGAGAGAAAGACTTGATTAACAATTAAGAATATAGACTCAATAATAATAAACTTCTCGTGATCTGACATTAGTCTTCAGTTCAGGGATGGCTTCTATAAATTAACAAAACTATTCAGTTTGTTCATTAAACATGGAAGAATAGCCTGATGTCTGGGTTGGAGTATTCAGAGGTTATTGAACATGATACCCAATCTTATCTGACCAACTCAGAGGTTAAGGGTTTGAATAATGTCCAGTGAAACTTACCATATAACTAAGGTCTTTGGGATTCTGATTAATCCCTATCTTAGTTCAGTGATGGCAGATATAGACAAAGCATTCAGTGACCTTCTTAACATAGAAGAACAGCCCAGACATCTAGGTTGAGATGTTCAGAGGTTTATATCTTCCAACTCAATAGTTAGAAAAACATGACACTCAATCTTTTCTATTCAACTCAGAGGTAAAGAGTACAAGCATTACTCAAATGAATTTACCATATAACTGAAGACTAAATCAATATCTGATGTCAGATTGCTCTCCACATAGAAACAAAAGTCTCAACAAGTTAATATTGAAGGGGAGTGGATAACATACCAGTTTATTGCGATGTCCAGAGTAAAAATGCAGCAAAAATGTAACAGACCGGTTGTGTAAAAATGATGGTAGAAAAAATCAAGAAGTCAAAGAAAAAGAAGAAGAAGAGAGAGAGAGAGAGAGAGAGAGAGAGAGAGAGAGAGAGAGAGAGAGAGAGTGAAAAAGAGAGAGAGAGAGAGAGAGAGAGTCGGTCCCAGAAAAGGAGAGAAAAGAAAGAAGAGCCTTCAGATTCTTGTTCCTTCCCTTAAATATCCTCCCAGAACAGAGACACTGCTAAAATGCATATTTAAAAGATTCAAATCAGATCAACTCTTCCTACTCGGGAACCTTTTGGTCATCAGGGGTAATTTTCCACAGCAACAATAGATCACCAAGACCTTCATACCTCTCGCACTGACACTCACAACATTTCAAAGGAAAGTTCTAAACAAAAGGCAGAGACAGTCCCTGAATGCAAATCCAACAAACACAAGGAGATACCTTTTGGCCCTCGGGGGTTCCTTTCCCGCGACATGTAAATCATGTTAGTTAATTACAATAGGTGAGATTGATACAGTTGTAACCCCCGTCTTTGAAGAACTTCCATTGTCAGAGAAAACACTTCAGGATGTGGATTTGACTGTCTTACAGTTTCCCCCTTTTGGCCCCTGAGAGCCATCTGGAAAAAACAAACATCAAAAGTAAAAATGAACACAGTATGAAACGATAGGGGTCAAGTTGAGAATTGACAGTCCTTCCCCACATCCATAGTAGTATCATCTCAGTCTTTGTAAATCTGGTAGTTGCAGGGAGCTGAGTACCAGGGCAAAGTGTGTGACTCAAGTGTTTGCATATTGAGCCAAGCGTGGATGGACTGGACAAGGTTTTCACTGTCCTCTTAGCTAACTGGCCTGCACCTGGGCTTCAGTGAGATGATAACCTGTGTTAAGAATCATCTCTTTAGCACAGTCCATGGTGTCTGTTGGAGCTTGGGTGCTTTCCACGTAGAAGGTGTCCTCCCACCAGGGAGAGATGTCCAGGTTCAATGGTATTCTGCCCAAGATGTAGATTTGACCCATAGAAAAGTTTTCAGTGACCTCCGGGCAAAAACAGGTCAATCGCTCAAAAGAAAAAGAGTTAATTTCACGGGCGACGCACCACTGTGTGTGTGACACCTGGATGGGGTCTGTGTATCCATGTGAAAGGCTTTAAAGTGTTACAAGTACAGATGATACAACTGGGAATTTCATGACAACATGTGCGAGAAGTGAACCAGGTCTCAGTGTCTCTTACTGTCATATACCCCATGATGTGGTCCCATTTTATTACCTGATTTATATGGTGATGGAATTTGGAAAAACCTGTTCTGGGTGAATAAGTGGGAAAGTGACAAAGAACCCAATACAACCAATACATTAATTATTGGTAGACATTAATAAAGTACAATAAAAGTACAATGAAAATAAAAAGTAATTCTGAATAATTAACATCTTTCATTCTTTTTGGACATGAACCATCAATGTAAATTCAGAGCATTAATCAAATCATTTAAGGCATGTGTGAGAGTCTTATGTAAACAGAATCTTTTGTCTAGTAGTTGTAAGTAAATCTTTTGTGAATGTTCTGCAAGCTATGTCACATTCAATAAATCCGGTCAAATTGAAAAGGAAAAGGCTAACAGTTAAATGAACATGTCTCAGATTTAATTCAAGTTTTGTGCTGGTCTTCTGCGGAGCAAGTTTGGTTAAATAGTAAATCTGTATGAACTATGTGTCTAAAAATTATGTGGAGCTGTATGCATGCAGCTAAATGTAATTTTTGCTCTAGATCCTTCGTGTTATAACACTTTTTAGGATCTAGTCCATGGTTCGGCTTTTAAAACATTAATTAAATAGAGCCAAATTTTGGAGTGAGGTGTGTCTTGGTGTTGACACTAAGTTGTATGGTCGTGGAAATTTGTATATTATCTGTTATATTGAGAGTGGGGAGATGGGTGGTTCCCTCACTACAGCAAATTTTGTTGTTACAAAATTTTGTTCCGGTTCTAATCCGGGGGACCATTTGACTGACTGTTTTGAAAGAAGTGTAATGTGAGGTGTGTATGGCCCCATAGAATATTTCCATACCCATCTCCCACAGTTAAAACTATGGGTAAGTAGGTCTCGTTGACCCAGCTGGATACAGGTTGTTCTGGATGCTTTCTTGGCATCTGGAGTTCCTGGAATGGAAAAAGAAAACCTGCGAAATGGCTGCTCTTGACTGATTCGATTTGAAGCTGTGCTCCAAACAGAGAGATGATTTGGTTCGCTAAAGCCTGTGCCAATGTTCTTGCAGTGTTGTTGCAAGTGAATTTGTCAATTTATGACGTGGCAAGAGCAGTACCCCCCTTTGGCACTGGGAAGTGGACCAACGAAATCTATCTGCAGTGCTCCCCACGGGTCTTTGGGTGGATTAGGCCTGCACAGTCTAGTGCAGCCAGGTTTTCCTGGGTTAAAGGTAGCACACACAAGGCAAGAAACACACCAACCGTCAACATCTCCAGCCATTGCTGGCCACCAGAATTGTTGTTTTAAGTCAATAGGTGTAGTCTGGATGGCTCTTGTAGCTGATGTATCAGACATTTCCAATGTCAAATCTGTGCGACGTATTGCTGCCTGCTTGGCTGACTGGTCAACAATGTTGTTTGGTTCATGTACATCTAGGTTTTTCTGCACATTTGCTCGGGTTTTGATCACAGACATGGAGTTTTGACACGCTTGGAATTCTTGATCAGAGGTGGTGATGGACATAATGCTTGCATGGTTTCTGAGCGATTGTTTCTTGTTCGTTTTCTCTGGAGCAATCTCAATTTGTTTTTCCAAACAGTGAATAATAAAGCCATGCTTTTCCATTATGTCCATGCCCAAAACAGTACCCTCGCTGTTTCCTGGTAAATACCAGAACGGCTCAGTTAGCACTATTGCACCCAAATCAAGTCGGACTGGTTTAGTAAGGGTCGCTGTCATTAGTGTGTCATCTATCCCTTTGATTTGAATGGTCTCGTCTGTCAGAGGTAACGGGATATTCGTGCAGGAGCAAGCAGCACCGGTGTCAATTAATATGTCGACTAATCGGCCTCCAAGATTAGATTTTACTATTATACGGTTGCTGCTGGAAACAATGCTCCCAATGGAGGCCACGCATCCCTATTTTTGGTCATTCATTCGTTCTAGATCATCGAGGATGTCTGTTTGAGAACTAATCGCCGTTGTCTGTCTGGTTTGAGAAGTTCTTGAATGGTTTCGCATAGATTTATGAGTTGTTTTCCTGAATTCACCATTCAGTTTGAAACAACGTTCAAGTTTATGGCCAGATCGATGACAATAGTCACAGATAATGACATTATTGTCTCTCTCGGCTACCCATTGAGTTGCCGCTACAGGGCATGGCTTTAGAAATTTTGATCGCTGCTCTATTTTTGTGGCCCATTCAACGAGTGCGTTGAATGTATTCTGAGGTGGGTCTCCACCCAGAGCCAACGCATTCTGAACAAGTTGTCCAGCATTATTGCGTAGCATCTGTAAGAGAATTTCGTGGTTACGATCGCATTCTTCTATCCCACTGTATTCTCTAAAAATCACCCACATGCGCTCTGCAAAAGTCTCAAATGTTTCTCTACTTGATTGTTTAAGATCAAGGATTCTATGCCACTCGGCCTTTGGTGGTCCTCTCATCTGAAGCAAAACTTCTTTTATTCTATTATAAATGTTGTCGTTAGTTTCACCGGGCTGTCTTTCAAGGATTGTTCCAGTTCTCAATTCTTGAGGAATTTTAGAGTGTAACTCTTCTGGAACTGTAAGCAAAACTATCTGCCACACATCGCGGGGCTCTAGATTGTAAACTAATGCTTGGAGCATTAGTTTGTCCCAGTAACTCTGGAACGGGCCGCGGCGGGGCATGATGCCGATAACCTCACGATGTTTTGAAGTTTCTTCACAAGACAATGCTCTGGTAATGGTGGTTACACCATTGTTCGCATCTGTAACTGTTTTGACGACTGAAACATTGACGGATTTTCTTGGAATTGTGTCTGTTTTGAGACGAGTTTTCATTCGGTTTCGATTGTTTTGCTTCGAGTGAGAGGTGCGCCGGCTGAGGGACGGATAGAGCGGGCTTTCTGCTGTTGCGAAAACTGCGGAGGTTGTCAGAATTTCATTGTCGGTGTCGACCTGAGTTACAGGGCACCCGGTGATGAGGGTAATATCCTCATCTTCACTGTCGTCTTGATCATAATTCTCAACACATTTGGAGCTAATAACAGCCTGTTTTATAGCTGCAACTGGAAAGCCAGCATCGCCACAGTAGTCTTCCAGTTGGGAAGTGTAGCGTTTGTCTAAGTTCAGCTTTTGTTTAAGCTGTTTAGTTTCAGTCTCCATTGTTTCGATTTGTCTCGCCAAATTTATTTTTTCATAATCAAATGCATCAATTTGTGCGCGTAATTTTTTCGTTTCTTCGGAGCGTAATGTTTCAAAATCTCGGATGTTCTCTAAAGTGCGGCGACCTTCTGTTATGGTTTTTGAGTCGTTGCGCCAGAGTAAATAAACAATTGCGATAGGGAGATCGTGAAATTTGCCTTTAGATTTTAGTGCAACTCCCTTTGTGGAATACCAGTGAAGAATTTCACTGTTATCCCATTCTAAATCAACGCCGAGATCGCGCAGACGAATTAACGTTTTGTATAAACGTAAACCAGCCATGTCCATGATCTGCTCATCTATGCCTACACACTCCTGTCCTAGTGAGTTGCGAAATGAAACTTTTCCCCCCATCGGATTTCTACGATCTCCGATCTCACAATGGATATGTCGATCCGTTCTATATTATGTGTCTATATATGATGTGTGTTCAAACTTTCCCTCAGTCTTTATAACTGCCGTAAATTTGTACTTACCACAGAAACTGTAGGTAGACACACAGGAATTCAAACCTCATTACTTAAACGTACCGGAATTGACTTCTCTCGCCTTCCTGCTTAATGCGATCGCGAGATCACGTCGGGGTCACCAAACTGTAGGGGTGGAAATATCTAGACACAAATAGTAATATCTCCCCAATACGTATTCCGTCGTTCCGGTGTCAAGGTGAGGATTTCAAAGTAAAATACATAATAATTAATTTAATCTGACTCCATTTGATAATAATAACTTTACTTTTATAAATTGATTGAGAGAAAGACTTGATTAACAATTAAGAATATAGACTCAATAATAATAAACTTCTCGTGATCTGACATTAGTCTTCAGTTCAGGGATGGCTTCTATAAATTAACAAAACTATTCAGTTTGTTCATTAAACATGGAAGAATAGCCTGATGTCTGGGTTGGAGTATTCAGAGGTTATTGAACATGATACCCAATCTTATCTGACCAACTCAGAGGTTAAGGGTTTGAATAATGTCCAGTGAAACTTACCATATAACTAAAGTCTTTGGGATTCTGATTAATCCCTATCTTAGTTCAGTGATGGCAGATATAGACAAAGCATTCAGTGACCTTCTTAACATAGAAGAACAGCCCAGACATCTAGGTTGAGATGTTCAGAGGTTTATATCTTCCAACTCAATAGTTAGAAAAACATGACACTCAATCTTTTCTATTCAACTCAGAGGTAAAGAGTACAAGCATTACTCAAATGAATTTACCATATAACTGAAGACTAAATCAATATCTGATGTCAGATTGCTCTCCACATAGAAACAAAAGTCTCAACAAGTTAATACTGAAGGGGAGTGGATAACATACCAGTTTATTGCGATGTCCAGAGTAAAAATGCAGCAAAAATGTAACAGACTGGTTGTGTAAAAATGATGGTAGAAAAAATCAAGAAGTCAAAGAAAAAGAAGAAGAGAGAGAGAGAGAGAGAGAGAGAGAGAGAGAGAGAGAGAGAGAGAGAGAGAGAGAGAGTGAGAGTGAAAAAGAGAGAGAGAGAGAGAGTGGGTCCCAGAAAAGGAGAGAAAAGAAAGAAGAGCCTTCAGATTCTTGTTCCTTCCCTTAAATATCCTCCCAGAACAGAGACACTGCTAAAATGCATATTTAAAAGATTCAAATCAAATCTACTCTTCCTACTCGGGAACCTTTTGGTCATCAGGGGTAATTTTCCACAGCAACAATAGATCACCAAGACCTTCATACCTCTCGCACTGACACTCACAACATTTCAAAGGAAAGTTCTAAACAAAAGGCAGAGACAGTCCCTGAATGCAAATCCAACAAACACAAGGAGATACCTTTTGGCCCTCGGGGGTTCCTTTCCCGCGACATGTAAATCATGTTAGTTAATTACAATAGGTGAGATTGATACAGTTGTAACCCCCGTCTTTGAAGAACTTCCATTGTCAGAGAAAATGATGATGATGATGATGATGATGATGATGATGATGATTATTATTATTATTATTATTATTATTATTATTATTATTATTATTATTATTATTATTATTATTATTATATTAATAAAATAGTATTATTATAATAATATACTATTATTTGTGTATTAAACAAGTGAGCAATGTGCCACTGAATAATAAATGATAATTCTTCGAAGCAACTCTCTTTGGAAAGCAGACAAAGTAATGAAATGATTGGTCTATTTATTCCATCAGAACTAAAAAAAAATAAAAAACAAAAACTGAATGATCTTGAAAGTTCCTCCCTGAAAGTTCCTCCCTTTCTCTTGCACCTGTCGATGTGTGTAGCTAACACAAATTTGCAAATATTTTGTCGTCCTCATGGAATTAAACAGCACACCATGTTAATTTATCAGCGAGTGCTCTCTCTTTTCATGCAATTCATCACGCTTAACATGTAATGCTGAATCATGAAAGCTATGGAGCAAAAAATAATAATTACATAAACCACGAGTGAAATAAAATGTGTCATTCATTCAATAAAGATTTCATTCATTCATCTCCTATACCCGCTTATTCCTATTCAGGGTCACGGGGGTCTGCTGGAGCCTATCCCAGCTGTCTTAGGGCGAAGGCAGGGTGACACCCTGGACAAGTCGCCAGTTCATCGCAGGGCCACATAGAGACAAACAACCATTCACACTCACACCTACAGACAATTTAGAACCTTAAGTTCGACCTCACGTGCATGTTTTTGGAGTGTGGGAGGAAGCCGGAGAGAACCCACGCAGACACAGGGAAAACATGCAAACTCCACACAGAAAGGTCCCAGGTCCAGGCCCCGGAATCGAACCCACGACCTTCTTGCTGTGAGGCGGCAGCGCTAACCACTGCACCACCGACTATTTTATTACTTAGTTGAAAATGCCATTTTATTTCATTTAACAAAGCATATCATTATTTCATCATGCATTTAATTGTTTTGTGGTCCTGTGTTTTAGTGCTTCATAATTGTATTCTGTTGTCAAATTTGCCCATCAAAGTCAGATTAGTAATCCTGTACATCAGTTTAAGGAAAACCAATTCTAGGTAATGGATTGCAGATCTTGTAGTGACCTGTTACAATGGAAAGAAATGTATACATAATAAGTACGTCTGTGTGCCCGATATTTCAGCTAACACTAAACTTTCTGCACAACTGTCTGCATTGTGCTTTTTCTTCGGCCACAGAGAACAGAAACGTCTGTAGTTCTTTGTTCACCCATGGTACAGTTTCATAAGCTTTTCAGTTTTTAATACGTGTTAATGTAAAAATCCACACGCGAGGCATTTAAAAATGGCGGTTTTGGTCTTTCGTGAAAGACTGCCTTTGGCCAATCAGTGTCCTGAACGTTGCTACGTCACCCTTATGGTCTCAGCTCTGCTCGCTTCGAACCCCAACGAGGCAGGTACCAAAATCCTAACCCCTGGGAATGTGACAATTGTTTTTTTCAATTGAAGTTTTCGTTATTTTGTTCGTTTTCGTTAACTATTATAACCGTGGTCAGGACCTCCAGTCAGAAGATCCACTGGAGGACATTTAGAGGAAACAGTCAGACAACAGCAGCTTCACCACATCAGCTGAAAAATGGAGTTTGGATGCTTTCAGCTTCAAGTCGTGGACAGAAAATTATGCTCACACTGTCACACTGATGTTTTCTTCTCCAACCTTCTCTCAGCTCCAGAGGTTGGTGGTCTGCAGGAGCTTCTACAGCAGCAGAAGATCAGTCTGGAGAGGAGATGTGAACGTGTGACTGAAGGTGAAGAAGCAGGAAGACAAACTCTCCTCAACAGCATCTACACTGAGCTCTACATCACTGAGGGACTGAGTGAGGAGGTCAACAGAGAGCATGAGGTCAAACAGCTGGAGACCAAGAAGACCAAGGAGATCCTCCACGACCGTCCAATCAGGTGCAGCCAGATCTTTGAAGCCTCACCTGAGCAGCAGGGACTCAGGGAGTCAGAGTGGTGCTGACCAGGTCTCTGGGCTGGACCGGGAAGCCTTGGGGTCCCACTGGAGGAGCTGGAGGAGGTGACTGGGTCCAGGGAAGTCTGGGGGTCTCTGCTGAGGCTGCTGCCCCCGAGACCTGACTCCGGATACGGCAGTAGAAGATGGATGGATGGATGGATGGATGGATGGATGGATGGATGGATGCCAGGTGATAGAACATTTCATAAAAACAGACTCTGCATTATAACTTCTATTACACTCTAAAAAACTCACTCCAATATAACTGCACTCGTCCTTCTCTCACATTACATTGGATCACAATGACCAAACAACACAACAAAGACAATGATCCAACTGTACTGCCACGTCCAGACTCAGTGTAGGTCTGTAGGCCTCTTGGACCTTCATGTGAACCACTGCGTGTTGACTGGAGGTGAAACATGACTGACTGCTGTCCTCCTACCTGGACAATGCAATCTCACTTTCATTCTGCTGCAGATGGCCATTTTCATTTTACACCGTCCAAATTTACAGCTCAGGGCGCTGGGACGAATTCCAAATTGTGTGCAGATACAGGCCTACACTTCAAATAATTATGAGAAAAATCCAACGTAAAGAGAGCACTTCCATTAGGAAATAGTCAACATGAAATTTCGTCTTCTACTGACACCTGCTGGTCAAATTGAATAGTTGCAAATATTGTGAAGAAGTTGTCATCTAATTCTAATCCTAAACAATATGGCCATTCCAAGTCAAGTATTAAGACAATTAATCAGGTTTGTACTGCTTGATTGAACACATTCATCCCGTTCCAGTGCACTAAAACCCACTTCCCTTCAGGACCGTGTCAGCGAAGCCAAAACTTCCTTGAGTGACGCTGTTTCCCAGCATGCAATGCGAGCTAGCGATTCACAATACTATTCCATCACAAACATGGATGTAAAAAATAAAAAGGGACGAAAAATGAAACTTCAGGAACACCAACCATTGCAATACAAGCAGAACTGGGCCGAAGTTTTATATTATGTACACCATAATACAGCCTTCTGGTGGACAAGCCATACTATTTAATCCGTGTCCTCCTATGGCACTTCCGTGGGTAGAAGCTCATCGTAGAGGTCACGTGCTGGGTGCTTGTCACCCCACCAACCACCAACCACCTCGGGGAAGGTCTAACAGGAGAAGCTTGCTGGCGGAAATGATGCACTACAAGTGGATGTGACGCTCATGAGTGCGATGGATGAGGTAGAGCAATGCTCCAGAACCCGATTCAGACTACTCTCCCTCCACTTTTTTTGTTTTGTATGAGCGTTTAAAAAAAACAACATAATGATAATCGAATAAGCTTTAGTTTATTAATCAGAATTAAAATAAGTAGGTTTTGCCATTACAAGGTTGTACTTTTGTTATAGATGAGTTCCTTTGTTGTAGTTTGGCGCTTGAAAAACTATATATGGGATGTACCATGACCTGAGGGATTTCCTCATCCCATCCCAGCTTGGTTCTGATGCTGAATGTGAATGTATCTTGCTGTACATCCCACTGAGCTCCAAGGGCCCTCTCCATAGGGAGCTGGTCTCTGTCAAGGTTAAGTGTTTTTACCTCTTTAGCTCTCTGCTCTTCAGGAATGGCGGCCAGCACCGAGCGATGATTGCTCACCCACTTATTGAGCTTAAATCCACCTCTACCGCACAGGTCTGTTAGCTGCTGGTACAGATGTATTACTTGTTCCACCGTGCTGACGGCCTTTAGAATATCATCCACGTAGAAATTTTGACCAACAGTGTTTATAACCTCGGCTGGGAAGTCATGCTGATTGTCGTCGAATGAAGCACAGCTTGGGGATGACACTGCCCCAAAGATGTGGACCAGCATCCTGTGCTCTTGTAGGTCCTTTGTAATGTCCCCATCTGGCCACCAGAGGAAGCGTAAGAAGTTTACATCCTAGTTGGAAACTCTTACTTGATGAAACGTTCCCTCAATGTCAGTCATGAATGCTACAGGGCCTTGGCGAAAACGAAGCAGCACACCTACCAGTGTACTTGTCAAATTGGGACCCTGCAGGAGCTCTTTATTTAATGATGTTCACTCACTTTCAATCTCACAGCCACTAAAAAACCTGATTGTGATTGAGAGGTCCTCAGCAGCCAATCACTGTTGGGAGTCCAGCCTTCAAACACTCCTCCTGAATCCACAGTCACATCTGTCAGCATCTGGAACTTTGGCCCTGATCCTCCACACCACACAACTTGGGATGACAGCGCCACCTACCTTTATCCTTTCAGCAGCCAGTCCATGCTCTGACCCGTTTCCACTGTGGCCTGTTGTGTCATCTGAACCGGAGTCTGGATCATCAGTGTCCAGGTTCATGGAATCTGTCAGAGTGCCGCCGTCCTGTGATGTAATGATAGAGAATCACTCTATTTATACTAATGTGCAGAACCATATACTCACCTGAATCAGATACCCTGCAACGATCTTGTCTCAGCCTTCCCCTGAGGTGATCGGTGGAGTGACGTGCAACCAGCACGTGACCTCTACGATGAGCTTCCACCCACGGAAGTCCCATAGGAAGACACGGCTTAAATAGTATGGCTTGTCCACCAGAAGGCTATATTATGGTGTACATAATATAAAACTCATATAAAACTTCGGCCCAGTTCTGCTTGTATTGCAATGGTTGGTGTTCCTGAAGTTTCATTTTTCGTCCCTTTTTATTTTTTACATCCATGTTTGTGATGGAATAGTATTGTGAATCGCTAGCTCGCAAGTTTTGGCTTCGCTGACACGGTCCTGAAGGGAAGTGGGTTTTAATGCACTGGAACGGGATGAATGTGTTCAATCAAGCAGTACAAACCTGATTAATTGTCTTAATACTTCACTTGGAATGGCCATATTGTTTAGGATTAGAATTAGATGACAACTTCTTCACAATATTTGCAACTATTCAATTTGACCAGCAGGTGTCAGTAGAAGACGAAATTTCATGTTGACTATTTCCTAATGGAAGTGCTCTCTTTACGTTGGATTTTTCTCATAATTATTTGAAGTGTAGGCCTGTAGTTGATGAGGAATCACGGTGTGCTAACGCTACTCAAACAGCTTAGATGAAAAAAGGGAGTGTGATTTGAGTTTGTGGTACATTATGACAATCTTGGACTTGCAAGACTGAGGCGACGGTTCAATTCCCATCAATGTGTATTATATATGTGTTATTTAGCTCATCTATTCTACATTTTAAATAGATCACATTTGACATCTGACCCACTGAACACTTACTATTGAACATATTTTTAAACTATGGGCTATTTAGTCTTGTTTTAGGATATAATATAATTCATTGCCGAACTGTCAGGCTAAGTATAAGAGCTATAGTCTGCTACAATCAGTCGTGCCAAAAAAGAGACATTGTCTTTATTTTTCATTTTTATTTTATTGTGTCAGCATTGAACCATACAAGCATGTAGTGTTGTCCAACAAGAATGCATGGCAAATCAAATCCCAAACAACCTATGAAACAATGAACACGTTTCCATTGCACTTCATTTTATTGAGCACTAGATGACCTCCTCGAGCACTGTGTCATTGAAGCCTCGAGTAATGAACCATTTTTTGAAACAAGTGTCGAAGCTTCAACAAAGCCTCGATCGGCCATCACTACCTACGGCTGCGTGCTCTAACACCATTTCAGAAGTGACTAACTGCACAGTTGGGAGCGGAGGAGGGATGACCATCAGGCTGGCTCGACTGCTCCTCCTTCTCAGCCGTGGCGCGTCCAATCAGCAGCCGACATCCAGGACCGCACCTGCAAGGCGTCATCCACTCTCTCTCTCACACACACACACACACACACACACACACACACAGACACAAACATAGAGGCACCTAGACCCACCCGTGGGTCATAGCACTCCGTGTGGATCTTTTCACTCTGGCATTGAAAAGGGGTGCTAGCGCTAGCCGTTTGCTAAGCTATGTACAGACAGCACCACCGCTTGCCGAACCACATAGTCACACCGTTTATATACAACAACTCGTCATCAATATCTCTAAAGTAGAAGTCAAGAACTTTTTTCAAAAACGATAACTAACTCAAACTTTTTTGTGTGTTTATAAAAACAAACTAAAACAAACTTAAATTGAAGTCATATTTCACTTCGTTTACGTCTGTCAAATGAATATTTGCCCAGGAAAATCTTTTAGTTTTACGCAGCAGCACCTAAATGCACCTCGCGTTCTGTGACATCACCCCTCTTTCACAGCAGTATGTTGACGAGCGACTCGCGGCGGGAAAGTCCGATATGCCACTTTTTCCCAATACGACAAAGAGAGTGACAAAAGCCAATGTCTTGTGGTGGAAAGACACAAAATATGTGGCTTGCTTCTAAAAAGGGAAAAACCCGACAAACCTCCATTTAAGAAGCTCGCACAAAGCAGTAGTGAACATGTTTATTGAGACTGGGAAGTAGACACGACAGTTTGACTCAGTTGACTCAAATATCCTGTGGCGATGAGAGTGGTTATGGCTATCTGATAAAGCAAGATTTAATATTGGGAATTTAACAAAATGAAAAGGAACCGACAACGCCACCCTGGGAATTCCACCCAGGGAGTTCTACGAAACACAAAAGTAATAATTAGGCACACAGGTAAGTTCTACGAGGAAGGAGTAAGAGACGTGGTTCAGAATGTTTAAAATATCAAACTAACTTTTATTTAAAAATAAAAGGAACAAACAGACCAACACTTAAAACAGAGCTACTGAGCTCCTTATTCTTGGTGTAGAAACTGAGGCTTACCGATGAGGGGGCCAAACGGGGGAGGAACCAAAGTCAAATGTACTGAAATAGCAAGAAAAACAAACAAACAATGCAATTACAAACACACACACACACACACACACACACACACACACACGCACACCACTGTAGCTGGACCGGCGACTTGATAGTGTAACGTCTGCTGTCTGAGGGTCAGCAGTGGCGACGTAAGCAAACGAAGACAAACAACGCGAGAACGGAAAAACAACAAGTAAAACCAAGGCGGGACGGAAGCAACATGCACCGTCGACTGTCTGTACGGGGCGGCTAGCACAATCAAGTACAGGCGAAGCGGCAGTGTTCCTGCACTTATCTTGTAGGACCGAGTTTTGGGCCACAGGTCTTGATCACCAAGCGTCCTCCAGGTGAGGAGAACAACGAGGAGGCTCTGCGCAGCTTTGTGCTCGCAGGCGGCTGTAGTGTGCCGGTGAGGTGTTCAGGAAGCACTGTAAAAAGAACGGACAGGTGAGGTACTACGTACCTATGCTAATAAGCCATCATAATTTAAATGCTAAAATGTCCGCACCTGATCCTCTTAAAACTCGGGCACACAAAGCGGATGTTCAGTGTCCCATTGACCACAATGGACCACTAAACGAAGCTTTTAAGAAAAATGCGAAATGAAGCAACTGAGAGCTAAAACAACATGCAAACAATGCCACAGTGCAGCTTTTCTCAAACGGATCAATTTTGAAATCATTTTAATCAACTCTGTCTTCATTGATCAGAAGGTTTTTGCAGATTTGGAATTAAAAAATTTTAACTGCAGGAATCATAAAATCGTCTCATCAGTGACGTTTATAGAGCCATTAAAAAATTAAATATGTGCTGAACAGACGAACGGAGGTTTAAGAGGCCTGTGTGACCAGCAGGGGGCAGCAGAGGACCGACAGCCGCAAGTTCCTCCTCAGAGAGGCCTGAGAAGGTTCTGCACCTTCAGCTCCTCCAGGAGGTCCTCAGCAAAGTGTCAGAGTTTGTTGGTTTTTTACCTTGGTCGGCAGAGTCACAGTATGAAGCTTGCAGCCAGGGGGCACTGCAGCTCACTCAACACCTACATGGTTTGAAAAGGAAATTGAGTGGAATTCATCTGGAATGAAAAGAAAAGCACAACTACAGCAGAAAAACTGAACACAAAGACGCACAAAGTTTGAACTACACACTGATTTTCATCATCAGTGACAGGACCCAGCCCCTTCACCCACCGGGAGGATCGGTACCCAAAGCAGGCCCGGGCACCCAGAGGCCCCCCCCCCTACGGACCCAGTATGGCGCATCGACCGCCCCCCTCCACCCCCCACCCCCCCAGCCGCCCCCACCGCCCCGGGACCCCCCGGCGCCAGGGGACAGCCCCCCCCCGGCCCTCGAGGCCACAGCCGCACCCCCTGTCCCCAACGCCGGCAAAGCGGGCCCCCAAGCGAGAGTCCCCCCTTCTTCCCCCTGTGCCCTGTAAAAGAAGAAAATAAATAAATACATACCTAAAATAAAAAGATAAAGAAAACTCGGGTCGTCGCCGCCCAGCCGCCCCCAAGCGGCGCAGGGGGACCACCCGGGCAGTGGCCCGGTCCCAGGATTGGGGGAAGGGGGACTCCGCCGCAAGTGGCGAGGTCCCCATAAGCCCAGCCGGTCTCGCACCCCATGGGGCACCGGACCGCACAGGGTCCATCCAGGGTGGGAAAGATGCCGGATCCCGCCCCCGCTAGCAGGCCGACCCCACTGTGTGCAGGGGTGTCAGTGTGTGTATATGTGCACTTGCTGGTGTGTTGAGCTATGGTGCGTTTAAAATGGAGGGGTGGTAAGGCCCTGGGGCAACCACACTGCTGCTGAGCAGGGCGATGGAGACCCTCATCCAAAGCCCTCGTGATAATGTCAGTGGGTCATTGACTGCGTGGGGGCCAGGTCCTCGCCAACGAGGGTGCAGTCGGTGCCCCATAGCAAGGGTGAGGAGACCGTACTGGGGGCAGGACCACCGGGGACCCAGTCGCCGCCCACATCGAGTCCCCCGCGGCGCCCGGCCAGAAGGCCGGGCAGCGACCACCCAAGACACAAATCCCCCGAAACAGAAGAAAATAAATCAACCAGCAGCCTCAGCTATTGATTGATTACTAGTTAGTTATAGGATGAAGCAGACATTCCTACCAAGGAGGTGTGGTCTAACAGTAAGTTCCTATATTGTGCAATGTGCAGGTGTTGTTTTGTTTTCCAGTTTGTGAGGATTGTTTTCTTAGCGATAGATAAGGAGGGGATCAGCATGCGAGATTCTGCCTTATCTGATTTGATATCACTGAGGTCCCCTAAGAGACAAAAAGAAGGAGTGGCTGTGATGTTGTAACCAACCTGTGCTGATAGATCATTGCATACTACGTGCCAGAATTTATTTACTGGTGGGCAATGCCATACAGCGTGTAGGTAATTATCTGGGACATTAACTGTGCAGTGTGAGCAGGTCTGAGAGGCGGTCATGCCCATCTGAAACATCCGCTGTCCAGTGTAGTGGATCCTGTGGAGTACTTTAAAATGTATTAATTGTAGATTAGGTTGTTTTATCAGTGAAAAGGTGTTCAGGCAGATTGTTCTCCAGAAATTAGAGTGAGGCTGGAGAGACAGGTCTCTTTCCCACTTAACAATTGGGATAGAAATTGTGCAATCTGTATTTGTAAGCAACTCACTCCAATAGAACTGCACTCGTCCTTCTCTCACATTACATTGGATCACAATGACCAAACAACACAACAAAGACAATGATGCCACTGTGCTGCCACATCCAGACTCTGTGTAGGTCTGTAGGCCTCTTGGACCATCATGTGAACCACTGCGTGTTGACTGGAGGTGAAACATGACTGACTGCTGTCCTCCTCCCTGGACAATGCAATCTCACTTTCAATCTCACAGCCACTAAAAAACCTGATTGTGATTGAGAGGTCCTCAGCAGCCAATCATTGTTGGGAGTCCAGCCTTCAAACACTCCTCCTGAATCCACAGTCACATCTGTGAGCATCTGGAACTTTGGCCCCGATCCTCCACACCACACAACTTGGGATGACAGCGCCACCTACCTGTATACTTTCAGCAGCCAGTCCCATGTTCTGACCCGTTTCCACTGTGGCCTGTTGGCTCATCTGGTCCAAAGTCTGGATCATCAGTGTCCAGGTTCATGGAATCTGTCAGAGTGCCGCCGTCCTGTGATGTCATGATAGAGAATCACTCTATTTATACTAATGTGCAGAACCACTGGAGTGTGGAAGCAGACAGTTACCATAATCCAAATGAAAAAGCAACAGCAGAAATGCTTTTTCATTTTAAGAACGTGGCTGCATTATTTGACTCATAAATAAAATCACCAATAAGTCCATTATGGTCCGAGTATGTTTTGGTCATTGGATTGAAAAACCAAAAACGGACGCTAATTTGTTTTTCGTTTTACAATGAAAAAAAAACAAATATGAAATATGAGACATTTTTCCTTTTAACTGTGTGATATTAAATACAAGAAAAATTGAAAATGGCTTGATTCTATTTTTATAGTTTGAAGAACAAAAAATAAAATCACTAAAACACAAAGACAAAAAACAGTGCGTTTTACCCTGGTCTTTGGACGGAGGTACGAGATCAGCAAGTTAGAGGCTCGTGTTGACTCAGGCAGAGCGCTGCAGATTTGCTCACTGGTTGTAGGAGAAAAGCTAATTGTTCATTGTAAATGTCTCTGGAACCCTACTCGGAAATCATTTTTCACATGGCAAGACAAGGCAAGGCATCCTCACAAGTTTCTGAGCGGACATCGCTGGAAAGTGGCAGGACAAGAGGTTCCTCTGCAAGAAATGTGAGAAGAGTTTGTGCTGAACATGGATGGCCTAAATGTGAAGGGGCTCCCCGATACACAGCTGGAGATCGAAGTGGCAAAAGCAATAACTGAGGTGTTGTAACAACTCCACTGGCAGATTAAACACGCTTCACAATGCTTCTGTGCTACGACTGAAAACCCTCTAGTGAACCAAAATTGATTAATTAATTCCAACATCCCCCCTTTTGACACATGGTCTAAACCGTGCGTCAATTTAGCGAAATGTGAAAATAAATGTTTTGGCAGACACGGGTTACCGTTTGGTCCCACCCAAATCTATGGAACGTGGTCCCAGCATGCGCCGGCGGAGCGCCAAGCGGCCTTCTCCTTCGCTGTGGCGAGGGACTGCATTTCAGCCAGTGATGCACCAGCCTCCTCAAATGAGGCTGTCATCATCGGGGCTGACGAGGGTGCAGGCTGCCTCGCAGCGGACTTTGCTGCCGCGTCAGCTCTGGCGTTGCACATGATTCAACACCGGCTTCCCGTCTGACTTGAGGAAGTCCCTGCATTTCCACAGTGCCCCAAAGTCATGAACGACACCAAACGCATAACGGGAGTCTGTGTAGATTGTGACAGACTTGCCCTCTGCAAATTTATACGCTTCAGTTAGCGCAACCAGCTCTGCCCCTTGTGCTGAGAGGTGACATGGAAGGGAGTCAGAGCAGATGACCTCCGAGTCGGAGACAACTGCGTAACCAACTCTGTTGGCGCCTTTGTCGTCCCGGAATGCTGAACCATCTGCGTAGAAAACAAAATCAGCATTAGCAAGGGGTTCGTCAGGTCAGGTCAGGTCGGGGGGAGAAAATTGTGTCTAGCTCTGCTATGCAGTCGTGTGTGGGTTGGGCACGTTCGGTGCCCTGGCGTGGACAGCAGCGTTAACTGCTCTCAAATGTTGAACAAACCTCCAGTCATCACGTTGAGGAGGAACTCTGGCCTTTTTTACAGGGAACATGGGCGTGCGCACTGGCGAGTCGGGGCATGGGACAATGACACCTGCTTCGAGAAGAGAATCAAAAACAGGAGTGATGCCTTCAACAGCTTCTGGCTTCAGAGGATATTGCGGCTGGTTGGGCCAAATATCACTTTTGGGTGTGATCTTCACCGGTTCGGCACCTTTGATCAGTCCCACATCGTATTTGTGAGCAGCCCACAGTGAGGAGGGAACCTCACTCAGTTCCTCGGGCAGCTGCGATGTGTCAGTGAAACATGCAAAACTCGTGTTGTGGCGCTCGCTGTCACGTGTCTCTGTCAGGTGCAGACAGTGAAGAGCCTGTGTTTCCAGTGGAAAATCAGTCTTATGCACATTCAGGGTGGGGGAGTAAAAATGTCCCCGCTCCTTTCGGTGCCAGTCTTTGGTCGACAGGCATTTCGTCAAAAACGGACCTAGGTCCTTCCACTCATCGCCTGGACTCTTGGAAAGTGAAATGTGTTGGGTAGACCCACGGACAGAAAAAAAAGAAATGCACTCTGCTCTGGTGTGAGTGAAACAGAGGCAACGCATCGTTGGGGGCCCCAAAACAACGTAGAAACAAAGATGTCATCATTCACGCTTGGAAAAAAAAAAAAAAGAAAGAAAAAACTGACTCTCAAACACACTGTTTCTTTCACAAGTTGCACTGGCTGTGCAGTGCAAATTGGGAGCTTTCATGAAGTGAGCATCACCCGGCACCTTATCGTTAGCCGCCACTATCAATTCTTCTGGGGCCTCGAGGGGAAGCAACCACTGATAGACATGCAAGAGAGGCTTAGGAATTTGAGCCAAGGTCGAGGTAGATAACGACCTGGCAACAATCAACCCGTCGGGGGTGGAGATGAGATTAAATACCCATGGCTAGAAGCAAATCTCTTCCCAACAAATTCATCGGACACACTTCTGACAATACAAAGCTGTGTTTAATTTGGTTTTGTGATGTGCATGTCTCGTCGCCGTAGTCAATACAAGTAAGTGGAGTGGTGAGAGGCTCTCTCTTCTTCGTTCCAGCTGCCCCGACAGAATAAACATATCTCCCACTTTTTTTTTTACACTGGGGAAGTTTTTCTGCACGAAGGAGCGACAATGTTGCTCCGCTATCGGCTAGGAACGTGATATTTTTACCCATAATTCTAAAAGTGACCCGTGGCAGTTTCTCAAAAGCAGCTTCTTGATACAACGTGTATGTGGGAGGAGGCGGCACGTGACGACGCTCTAAACCTGTCAATGGTGCTCAAAATTTGGTCACGTAAATCAACCTCGAACTCTGTGTCAGTGTCAATGCATGTCTCACCGTCAGGCTGAGAGCAATCAGTCGAACCTAAATCATTGTCAGAAGAAAAATCACCATCAACATGTAAATCAGTATACGTTTCCGAAAAATCAACATCAGACTATGAATCAGTGTACGTGTCTGCAGGGGAAAGGGAAGTTAGAGGGGACAGCAAGCATTTCTTCATTGCAAGAAGCGTGTTGCATGTGTGTGTGTGCATCACTTCCCTGCGAAGACGCTGTAGGCCGGGGGTCCGTCTCGCCGGGTCCATGCCGTGTCCCGCACTCCACTCTCCCCCCTCAGCTGCTCTAAGTTGGATCCTCTTTTCCGGCCCTCGCGATCACTCTCTTGGCTGCGGTGGGCATGGTTCTGCCCGCGGTGTCTTCCTTTGTCAGGGCATTCTCTGGCCCAGTGACCCATTCGGCCGCAGATGTGGCACGCCCCCTTTTCGCCTCTGTCTCCGCTAGTCGCCCTTTGTCGGTTGTCGTTGTTCCTGTAGGGCCGTCTCGCTGTGTCACTGAGGTGCTTCATCATGGTGAGGGAGGCACGCTTTATCTTCTTGTCCTCTGCATCGCTGGCCTCCTGCAGAAGCCTCTCAGCGTGCACTGCATGACGTCGGACCTCTGTCAGCCGGGCATCTTCAATCCCCACGCAGCAGCTTGTGTTAACTGCTTTGGCGATCTGGGGGAGCAGCCCTTGTCTGAAAGCAGTGATGAGGCTGGCCGTTTGGTTGACGGCAGTCCTGATGAACGTGGCGACGCTGCGGCGTCGGTGCTGGAGTGCGCAGGGTTGTATGGTGGTAGCGTTGGATGAGGGCAGGCGGGAGGAGGGAAGACAGGCATGTCCAGGAGAGGGTCCCTCAGGCCTGTAAGAGAAGGATACAGACATTTGGTGCATTTGAATGCTCGTGTGTGAGCGGCTCCTTTTCTCCCTCCTCTGGGGAGTGTGTGTGAGTGTGTGCACCCTCTGCCGTTATCTCTGTCACCCCTGTGCTCCAGCGCCCAGCGCTGTTCACACGTTTGTTTTTGTTTTTTTTACTTGTTTCCTGTCCCTGACTTCTGCTTCAGTTTTCCAAAATGAAAAACACCTTTCATGATCTTTGATGATCTGAATTGCATATTTGTTTGTTTTTTTCTTTTTTGTAACCTTTCCCTCTGCTATCTTCAATTTATCCCGGAGGTTTCTCAATTCCTCCAAACTCAGTGATCCCCCTGCTGGGAAATCATACTTTTCAACCCAAATTCCCAACATGTCAAGACAATCTGGACCATATTTTTTCCTCATGTCGTCCACAATTGGTCCCCCCTGGGGAACAGCAGCAGCCACTTTGCTCTGGTTCTTCCCCAGCACTGTCTAGCTAGACTTATTACTCTGACTTTTCACTAAGTTTTCACAAAATTCCAAGTCAGAAAATACACAGGCGTCCCCGTGCACCCCTTTTTCTTACTCTGGAGCAAAAAGGTGGAGAAAAAACTCACCCCTCTGGTAGTTTACCTACCAGAAGCTTCCGGCTCACTTGTGGAGCGGGAATTTCAGTGTTGATTCAGAATCAACACCGACCTGACAGGCACGGTTAACGTATGCGCTCCGTCCTGCCCCGGGACCGTTCGTAGACGACAAGGAAAACAACCCACTGGTCACTGATATGTCTGAGACAAGAACAATTACTTCTCACCCGATCTCTGAATCAGCACTTCCTTTCCAGGTTCGCTTGGATAGACGTGAAGCCGATCAGATCCACTCTTAGACGCCGATCCTCTCATCTCCGAATGCTTGGTTCGAGGTAGAGGGGGAACGAGGAGTTTCCTCCGTTCCTGGTCCCGGGCCCTCAACGTCCCAGAGTTCCACTGACGGGTCTCCAGCAATCCTGTTCGTGACGCCAAATTGTTGTGGAAAAGAGCGAAGATGCCGATGCAGGAATACTGGGATAATAAGTAATTTAATGAACAAACAATAAAAAAAGGGATCGGAGCTCCGAGGCACAAAACACAGTAAAATGGGAGTGCGAGTGCGAGGTGGGAAGGAGGAAGAAGGTCTCTTATACACAGGACTGGGAGGGGATAAGATAAGGAAAGAACAGGGAGGAGAACAGAGAGAGACAAACCAACGACTATACGATAGTTGACCGATTTCACAGCTCATATCCTGTACAGGGAGAGGATGAGCACATCAGTGGCAGGCCATAAAACAAAGTGAAATACGATGCGTATATGTTAGCCTAGGATTCTAACAGTTTACATGTGCTACTAGTGATCATACAATATAAACCAAGATAAAGAATAACACAAGAATACTCTATCATGTTCGACCCATCTTAATAACCGAGATTTTTTTTCCAGGTGCGCTTTGCTCATCTCTTTGTACTAAATATTTAGGGGAGTTTTTATAACATCACATAGGTTATTAGAGTATATAGTCTTGAAAGCTTTGTCACCCAGCAGAGATTGAAGTGGGATATCTAGTTGGTCAAATTCTAGCTCCTTCCATTTTGCATCGTAACCCGCCCTGCACCAGTAGACTATATACTGCAGTTGTGCTGCTTTATAGTAGTCCTCCAAGCATGGGAGTGACATCCCTCCCTGTTAAGTGTAATGTTTTGTAGCGTACCCTTGGTTTCTTGTTCTGCCATATGAATCTAGAAATGATCCGATTCCATTCACTGAATTTCTTATTGGGTATTTCTACAGGTAGCGATTGGAGTAGAAATAACAATTGTGGTAAAATAACCATTTTTTAAGTATCTATTCGGTTGTAAAAATCAAGTACTAGGGGGGTCCAACTGTCCAGATCATTTTTAATTTTGGTTGTGATGCTACCGTAGTTTACACTATATAAATCTTTGGGGGTCTTGGGAATATGAAGACCTAGGTATTTCAAAATTCTGGTTTTCCATTTAAATTTAAAGGACTTACGTATGTTTTCTTGAGGTATGTAATTAAAAGTAAGAGTTTGAGTTTTCTATATGTTCAATTTGTATCCCGAATATGAACCACATTGGTCGAAGGAGGGCATTAATTTAGGGAGACTGGTATCCGGGTCGGATAAAGTCACCAGGATGTCATCTGCATATAAACATGTCTTATATTCTTTCCCCTTGAATAGTATTCCCGTGATTTATGGGTCTTCCCTAATCTTTTGAACAAGTAGCTCTATAAATAGAGCAAACAAGATGGGGCTCAGTGGGCAGCCCTGTCAGCAACCCCTCTCCAAACGGATTGTACCTGAAAGACTGCCATTTATTCTGATCCGGGCCACAGGTGAATTTTAAACATTTTATAACTGTATTGTTAAAGCCAAAACATTGCAGGACCAGGTATAAAAATTCCCATAGAACAGAGTCAAAAGCTTTTTCTGTGTCAAAGCTAATTGCTAAGGACATTGTGTTTCCTTTGCTCATTATATGTAACAGATGTATAGCTCGCCTAACATTGTCTTGTGTTTGTCTATTTTTAACAAAACCTGTCTGGTCCGTGTCAATTAGGTTAGGGATAATATTTTCTAGTGTGTTGACAATAATTGAAGTGAAAATTTTATAATCAGTGTTTAAAACTGAGATAGGTCTGTATGAGCTGCAATCTGTCCTATCTTTCCCTGGTTTCAGTATTACAGATAATATGGCCTGTTTCCAAGATGGTGGGGTCTCGCCACCTTTTAAGACATAGTTAAAACAATTTAATAAATAGCAGTGGGGTCACAGAGTCCCTAAAAGTCTTATACCATTCTGCTGGTAGTCCATCTCCCCCGGCTGCTTTGCTTGTTTTCAGTTTAGAAATTGCCTTGTCGACCTCTGCATTTGTAATCTCTGTAGTTAAGCACTTATTTTGTTCTGTGACAACAGATGGCAGGTCTAGGGATTTCAAAAAACTGATTGACTGTTACTGCTTCTGCTAATTCGGGTTGAGTGTATAAATTCCTGTAGTATGATTCAAAAGACTTATGTATTGCTTCTGGCTTATAACACATCTGGTTGGTGACCGGGTCCTTTACTTTATATATGGATCTTCCAGACTGTTGTTTTTTAAGTCTCCAGGCTAAGAGTTTTTTAGCACGGGGTCCATTTTCATAGTGGGTTTGTTTGATATACTTAAGTGTAAGTTCCTCCTGGTCGTTCAGTTTCTTATTTAGTTCTGATTTTACTACGGTTATTTGTTCCAATAAGGTGGGGTCGTTAGTCTCTACATGCTTCCGTTCCAGTGAGTCTAATTTACTTGTCAAGTCGTTAAGGTGTTTAAGTTTTTCTTTTTTCCTTTGTGATGCCCAACTTATAATCTTCCCACGCAATACTGCTTTTCCAGCATCCCATAAAATACTCTGTGACGTCACTGTGCTACCGTTAAGGTCTGTATATTCCTTCATTTCTTTCCTAATGGAATCTTCAAATCGGGTGTCATTTAATAGGGAGGTGTTGAGTCTCCAAATAGTGTTTTTGTGTGGGACACCTACATTTATTTTCACATATACACCTGAGTGATCTGATATGTCGCTAACACCAATTCTACAATCTAAAACCCTGTGTCTGTCTGTTCTGAACATAAAGAAATAATCGATCCTCGAGTAAACTGAATGAGGGTGAGAGTAAAAAGTCAATTGTTTAGTGGATGGATGAAAATCCCTCCATACATCAAACATACCAATCCTTTTAATCATCTTCTTAATATTTAGTGACTCAGGATTTGTTTTCTTTGTCGGGTTTGATCAGTCTAGAGTGGGATGCAGCTGTACATTCCAAGGGGACTCGTGCCACGCAAAGCCTATTCCGACCTGGCGATCCTGTTTGAATCCATTAGCCAACCAGCTACATTACCCTGGGCAGCTTCACGGGTACAGGTGGATGTATGCTAAATGCAGAGAAAATGGACTGCGTGTGAGAAAAGAGTCTGTGCGTTTGGTTTTGAAGGAGCTGCATCCAAGAGGAGTGTCATTAAGGCAAGCGGGGTGTCTCAGACGGAGGAATTACTTCTCAAACTTCTCAACTTCATCTGGCACCTGGACTCATATGATGAACTGAAGCCATATGGTATTTAACCACGGGAGCCACAGGAACCACGGGCACAGCTCTGGTCATCTGTGGCGTCGCCTCCACCTGATTAAAATGAGAAAGATGTGATTTTATGCCAATAAACATAGAAAGGAAAACACTAGGCTTTACACGGTCACGATTTTTGTGCCAATCACCGATCCAACGTCCTCCGTGTGTATCTTTTCCAAGTGCCTGATTAAATTTGTGGTGTTGAAATTTTTTGCCAAAGTTCCCCCGCGAGGTACTGTAGCGTTGCATATATTGCAGATTCAAAGAAACTTTATTGTCCGTCACATAGCGACAGTACTCAAAACAGGAAGAGGCACGAAGACGAAAATGAAGGTTTTTGAATCATGAACCATTAGCTCTCAGTGTTATGCCCCGGCCTAGGGGGAACCAGGACACAACATAAAGGCTCCCCCCCTTCTCCCAGCTCTCAAATTAGACAAAGGTGCTTCGTCCACAGGATGGTTTTTATTAAACGTCACCATCATTGCACTGGCGTCAGGGAGGGCATGGCCAAAACAACAAACAAAATGGCTCTCTTATGGATCTTACCTATGAAGAAAACAATCAAATAAATGACAGTCAAACTAACCTCCTTAACTAAAACACAGGAGAAAAGGGTCACAACACAAATGGCTTCCCTCCCCTACGGGCTACGTGGACACAAAGGGAACTGAAATAGATTACAAAACAGAATTGATGGCTGAACACAGAATGCTGCTGCTGCGGCACATGGCCTCTGGTTGGGAGCTGGGAGAAGGACAAAGAGACCGAGGTGTTGAAGTCCTCCTCCTTAAATATTGGCACCAGCCAATCACCTTTCCGCACCTGGAAAAAGCAAAAAAAAGGGAACACAGGATCTACTGCGCCATCTAGTGCCCAAACGGACACACAGCAGACAAAAGGAACTGACAACAATGTAAACCCAAATCTATACATTTACATAACACTCGGATACAAACAAATAAACATGTCGATGCTGTGAAACTACTTTGGAGGAAATGAGACAGATTAAAAAAGTTTCAACACGACCATGACGTCATTGATCGGTGATTCATGACATGACGCCCGATCATGAACGTTTCAAAAAATGCCAAATATCGGCCGATCCGATACAGCCGATAAGATCGGTGTAAAGACTAGAAAACACACACAGGTGATGAAGTGGAAATGAATAAGTATAAACCTGCTGCACTGCTGTGACATTGCTGGAGGCAGACTCAGTCATGTGGACAGTTGAACGTGTTGCCCACACCTGCAAATACAAGGACACAAAGTAACGTTTAAAGAACTGCATTTATTGTCCTATCACAAAGATGCACACAATGAAATACACATATCCCAAATACCAACATGTCACTGGTTTGTTTTGGTTTTGAGGCAACGCGTGCTGATCGACGTCTCAGGCTGGACATCTGGAAGAACATAAAGAAATGAATTCATAAACAAAGTAACACACTAATTAAACTGTACATGTACTGTACATATGTGATCTTGTGTTGATAATAGGGCTGGGGCGATACGGCTAACCCACGATTCGATACTGTGACGATATTTGGCCCACGATAATGACAACATCACGACACACGATATCTTCCGACGGGAAGATGAGAGAGGGAAAAAAATCCTTTCACTGCCCCGATTCTGAAAATCAATAAAAAAATGATGCAGACAAAATAAAGAAATAAATAACCGCGTCCCTGAAATATACGGGACAAAGTGAAGTGCGTCCCCCATCAGTTCATTACGGGACAGGCTTTTTTATTTGCAAATATGGGACAATCGCGTATTTTATGGGAGGGTTGGCAACCCTATCTAGACCACAGACGGAAATTAAATGAGGTTTTGTCATTTTCCCTAAAAAACGGGACAAATTGTGTCCCGGGAGAGATTTTGTCTTTCCCGGGACAGGTGGACAGGTGGTGTTTGGAAAAAAATATTGATATTTGCCGTCAGTGTATCGATTATTTATTGCCACAGAAAGCACAACAATATATTGCAATATTGATTTTTTTTTTCACCCACCCCTAGTTGATAAGTGTATGAATAATTGTGTGAATGTTACCGTGGCAGCTGGGGAAACCCTGCCAGATGACTCCACGACGGTCTCCATGTGGTCCAGCAGCACAGCCTCACTGAACCACACGGGATTGGACGGGATGTCTGTGTGAAATGCAGTCTCAACAGTTGTTGGTACTGTCTATAAAAAAAAGAGGAGAGGAAATCAGAGTCAACTTAGGATAAGTGTTCATTTTTAAAATAAAAAGTTGCACAGTTTGACAAATACATGATTGGGGGGGGAAAAAAAGAGGGATGAACAGGTTACCTCAACCTCCTGTCCAACA
The DNA here is from genome assembly GCF_046127955.1 of Nelusetta ayraudi. Classification (NCBI taxonomy): domain Eukaryota; kingdom Metazoa; phylum Chordata; class Actinopteri; order Tetraodontiformes; family Monacanthidae; genus Nelusetta; species Nelusetta ayraudi. Next base: position 164,553 of record NW_027466086.1, read on the forward strand.
AGAGTCCATTCAGGAGCAGGTCCATACACTGGCATGTGGACAGGACCTGTCACAACCACTCTGGGAGACACCCTGGGCGATGATTGGTTGTGGCACAACACCCCTGATCTAGGTGAAGGGGGTACGAGCTGATGGAGCATGCAGCATGCAGACGCTCCACCAAAATCAGTCCTGAGGTGCACCTAAACAGAAAACAACATGTTAACACATATTTGTCATATCAAATGAAGAGCAAGTAAGGCTGAAGAAGGCAAAACTTACACCATCATAATACCACCATGTACAGCTGACGAAGGGGGAGGTGATCGGCCATATACACAAATGTTACACCTGGAAGAAGTGTCACATAATCAATTATGTAATCACACAATTCTAAGAAATATCTGTTAGCACAGTGTCACTGAAGAGAAAAAAATACAACAAAAATATGTATTTTACACACCCATGCGTGCAGCAACACGATGATATACTTGACGTAGCGCTGTTTGTAGTTCTGGCTTGACAGTCAGGCGAGGTGGAAAGTCAAGCACAAACACCTACAAAATAGTTGTATAAAAAAAAAAAAAACCCAAACAAACATAAAAATGCAAAATAAATTCATGAATATTCTTGTTATTGAACTATGGATCATGGAATTACTTGATATTGATAAAACAAAGTGGCGATGACATTCATGTGTTCAAATTTGTTTGTCACAGCAGATAAACAAACCTTGGGCCAGCGGTCCAACACAGTTGCCAGTAGCGCAGCAAAATCCTGGGCGGAGTCTGTTACAAGCCCGTGTTCAAGGTTGTTGCCCGGGGCGAGAACACAAAACCATCCACAAGTGGACAGAGATGTGAGTCTCCCACCACCAGAACAAAAACAGAAAGAAACTCGTGGCTTGACAAAATCACGACCCATACCTTCTTGTCTGGTTGCTGGGCCTTAAGAACGAACTTGCACTGTTTTGTCAGTCAGGAGGAAAACGGGCCATCTTCGCACCCAGGTCGCTGACCAGTACCGCGCCCTGTGTAAATTGACAAAAAAGAAAAATCTAAATATGTTTTTGTAAGATTTATTTGGAATACAACATAACAACACAGGCAGAACATGAAATCATGAACGTGGAAGTACTCACGACGTTCAAAGTCCTTCCGAGGTGGAAAAGGTGTCCAATCCCGTTTTTGCTCCAGGCGTCGTTTCATGGCCAGAGAGCGACGGAATGCCTTGGTGTTCGGCATCTGAACAATGAAATGAAAGATTGTGTCATTTTCAATGAAGGACAATGATAACACAAGTTTACAGAAAAAAGTGATGTTTTCTCACACACGACATCAAAACACAGAAAGGTTTCTGTACCTTTGCAGCTGGAGACGATGAGCTTAAATCAATAAAGCAAAAGAAAATGTGTATGTGTACTCTTGGACCCTAACCCTAATGCCATACAAGTCTATGGGGTGAAATTTCAACTTTGTCCTACAGATATGGGGCCACTTGCTTTTTCATCAGGAGCCCCCAAGAAGCACCCACGCCAAATTTGGGGCTTCTAGTACTTGAGGAACCCCGAAACCCTAACCCTAATTTCAGCTAAGCCTAACCCTAACCCTAGTTTCAGCCTTATTGTTAACCCTAATTCAATGCAAGTCTATGGGGTGAATTTTCAACTTTGTCCTAGAGACATGGGGCCACTTGCTTTTTCATCAGGAGCCCCCAAGAAGCGCCCACGCTAGATTTGGGGCTTCTAGCCAATGAGGAAAAATTTGGAGCAGACAGGACAGGGTTACAGCTGAGAAGGCACTTAAGATCCTCAAAGGACTGTTGCCACTAACTAGACCAAACAAATGGTTTCAATGGACTGGTTAATTCTTCTCTCGTGGCCGGCAGCGCCACTGCCTTGGTGCTGGAGATGCCCGCTCAGGGGCGCCGCCAGGAATTTTGGGCCCCCTTCAAAAAAACAAAAACAAATGGGCCTCCTGTGCGCAGCGCTTGTCAAAAGCACATCACTCAAAAAATACAGTATAGTTCAATAATAGTGCTTGAGTCCATCTTTGACAGTGTCAATGTATTTTTATTGTGAATTCGCCACAAAGCAAACACTTAACATTGATGAATGATTCATGAAAAAAACACTTGATGTCTCTCGGACAAAGTTGAGCTTTGACCTTCATAGACTTGCACTGCATTAGGGTTTAGCGATAAGGCTGGAATTAGAGTGAGGGTTTCGGGGTTCCTCATGGGCTAGAAGCCCCAGATTTGGCATGGGTGTGTCCTGGAGGATTCTGATGAACCTGAAAGTGGCCCCATGTCTCTGGGACAAATTTGACCTTTGACCTCCATGGACTTGCATTGAATTAGGGTTAATGATAAGGCTGAAACTAGGGTTAGGGTTTTGGGGTTCCTCAAGAACTAGAAGCCCCAAATTTGGCGTGTGCGCTTCTTGGGGGCTGCTGATGAAAAAGCAAGTGGCCCCATGTCTCTAGGACAAAGTTGACCTTTGACCCTCATAGACTTGTCATTAGGGTTAGCAATAAGGCTGGAATTAGAGTGAGGGTTTTGGGGTTCCTCATGGGCTAGAAGCCCCAAATTTGGCGTGGGTTTGTCCTGAAGGATCCTGATGAACCTGAAAGTGGCCCCATGTCTCTCGGACAAAGTTGACCTTGGACCCTCATAGACTTGTGTGGCATTAGGGCTATCGATATGCGATACAAACCTGGTGAGTTTAAGACTTAGTGACTCTACGTACATGAATGTATGGGGTACCCCGTCCTTACTTTGTTCCAACCTTCCCTCCACAAACCTGGCTGTCCAGTGCAGAAGTCAAAGTGAGAGAGAGAACAAAGAAGGAGGAGGGCCTGTGACGCCACTGCTGATTGGCTCGTTGGTTGGTTGAATGAGCCAATTCTAGAGCTCCCCTCGGTGTCCACACACTGCAAAATATATCTAAGAAACAAACACTTAAATTGAGAAAGAACAGGCTAGAAACAAGTCAAATTATCTGCCAATGCAGTAAGATATTTAGACTTGCTAAGATTTCTTAAAATAAGACGATATATCTAGGCATTTGAAGAATGGAAAAACTCTTAAAACAGTAAAGCACTCATTCCAAGGACTGTACTAAGTCAAATAAACTTGATACTAGCTTCTCAATTCTTTTTTCACGTTTGCTTCTTACTTAATTTGAATGAAAAGATCTTAAAACCAGACCTACTAACAGTGCAATTCTTCTTAATTTAAGTGTTCACAATATGAGCTTTTTTTTTCTCAAAATGAGACAAAGCATCCACCCCCCCCTACGCCCACTCCCCCCCCAAAAAAAATAATTAATCAAACAGAATTAATATTGTCAACAACTATTTATTCACTTAAATTGCTGACAGTGCCTTCACTGCCTTGTAATAAAAACGTCACTAAGGCATTGCATCTTAAAACAATCTCAAGCAATCATTTCTAGAACGCAAGTAACAATTGTTACAATATTCACCGTCATCATTGTTGAATATTGATTCAGATTCCCTGACACTCAGTTACACAAAAAAAAAAAAACAGTATGGGGACAGCATATAGTGTTGTGTTCCTATCACCACTGATAACATGTTTGGGGGAGTGTATCACTACCTATGCCTAGTACACAGCTCTACTCCCCAATAAAATCTTTCCATTCTGCCATGGTCTTTTTTGTATGAGGCTGTGGTGTCTCACTCATGGATAGTGTCCTGTAGCACTTCTGTCTGAATGACAGAGAGAAGGGTTGCCACACACTTTTGGATATGTGAGGTGCAGGGCATAGTAGTAATCCATCAGATGAAGCAGACCGTCACTCAAGTCTTCCTTGGCAAGCGTGGTGGCGGGAGTGGCTCCAAGACAGATGAGACAGCGGGTGCCATCAAACAGCAACACAGGGGTGCAGAAAGACCTCTTCTGCGAGTACATTGTGGGATCTTCTGTTGAAAAAGAAGAAGGAAACGCCACATCCATGCATGGAACTATGAAGTGTTGAATGTGAGAAAATGCAAACAAACTTTCACCTGAATGACATGAAGCAGTGCCTCACTGGCATGTCCCAGCTTCTTCGGTGGTGGACTTGGTGAAGGAAAGAGTGTGGGGAGTGCCCTGAGCAGCGCGATGGAATATTCCACTGGAATAGAACAAATCAACTTTGAGTTCAAAGTTAGTCTTCCTAAAAATGAGTCTTATTAGGTTTGTGTTGATCACAAAAAAATCTTATTTTTTCAGCATGAAGAGTATTACCATTCTGCATCTATTCATTCAGCGCAACATAAACCATCCTATGTCCAAGGAAACAGCTACACAGTCAATTAGAGACACAGCAAAATGACTCTACTGAACTACAACCAGCGTTATGCGTGGCTTCATCACTTCATTTTTTTTCCAAACACCATAAAATTACACATTGGTGCAGAAGTCTTCCCATCTCTTTTTTTAGTTCATCAATGAATTTTCTGTTGCCCTTATCCAGAATGCGCCACAGCTCATTCATCGCCTATAATGCAAGTCAGTGTTAAAATCTGCAAAAATGCTTGCTTTTCATCATAAACCAAAACAAGTTAAACACTTACACGATAAAGATCCTTGACACATGGATATGCATCCAGGATCTTTGTTGGCCTTGTCCTGTTCTTTCAGAACATCACTATCAATGAAGGATCTTCTTGCTTGAAACTGCAGCTCAAGAATTTGGGAGACAGCATCTTGGTTGGGTTTTGGTTTCTTGTACAGCTCCTGCAGGGTCTGATAATGTCTGGCCTGTGCTGTCAGACCATCTTTGGCTGATGAAATGGAGGAGACAAATCAGTAAATCAGTCAAATGGATGAAATTGTTTGGAGCATCAAAATATATCAAATGACAATTCAAATGTAAAAATGCCTGTGATATATCATGATATCCAAAACTATCATAACATTGCCTAGCTTTCATACATTATCATTATTATTAAAATGGACATGTTTCTACTTACGTGAAGTGTGGCCATTATCAGAACTGCGCCCTGGTGTGTGACACAAAATAATTGTCATGATCTTCTTCTTGGTCACTTGCTTACAAGTCAATGCGATGCCTTTTCTTCTTGTGGCCCCTCTCTGGTGAATCTCTTGTGAAGATTCTTGTAAGTGCTCGCCTGTGGTAAATAAAATTTCACTCATTGAAAGAACAAATAAAGATGGAAAGTGAACATGCACAGATAAAAAAAAGTATCAGCCAAAAATAACCACACGCTTCAAAATCTTCACACTTTTTTCACAAAAAGTGCGCAAAATAATATCACTTACATGTTTCATTGTTTTGTCTTAATCCTTCAGCATGGGATAATACTCCACTAGTCTTTTAGCCATTGCAGTGACTTCATGCTTAGAAGGGTACCGGACCCCCTCTCCTTGCTGACTGGCTCTCAAGATAGAAATCATGCTGGTGACAGTGTTTCTCACCAGCCTGCATCTCAGCTCTTTGAACATGACACATTTCCCCTCACTGGCAGTGCGGGCCATCTGGAAGTAGTGCTTACAAGTTTGCTCCAACTCACTGTCTGTATAGAGGGTGGGCAAACTTTTTTAGCAACGGGCCACATGACAGACCTGCATCGAGTCGGCGGGCCACGGAAGGGGGGGTTGTAGGTAGGTACAGAATTCATAATTCAGTGCCTTGGAGCGAATAGCTTCGCCACTCAACTGGCCAAGAGACATGTGGCCTGTCCTTCTCCAATGCAAGCGGGTGGGAAAAGCACAGGAGTTGGTGTCTGCTCTTTTCTTAGAAGACAGCCTGCAATATGATGTTGGAAAGGAAGCAATTTTTCCTGCTTATGAGCTTGTTCCTGAGCCCTACCGGCAAAAATTTAGGAACCATAGAAAATCTAGTGGTCAAACCTTTGTCGAGTTTGCATGGGAGAAAAGCAACCTCTTTGATAAATGGTGTGCAGCTAATGATGTCAAAAATGACTTTGAGTCACTCCGTGAGCTCGTTCTTTTAGAAGATTTTAAAGACTCTTTGCCAGAGAAGGTGGTAATGTTCTTGAATGAACAGAAAGTGTTGTCATTGTCCAAGGCTGCTGTCCTCGCAGATGAGTTTGTGTTGACCCACAAAAATGTCATCTCATCTTCCCCCCCGATCGGACAGGCCTTCTGCTTCTCGTCCCACAAGAGCCGAGTCTAGCCACCTCCCCCTTGAAAAGGCTAGAGGGAAGGGACTTCTGGTTTGGCCATAAAGCGGTAGACTGCGCGACACCAGGGCTCTCGACCGTCTAGGGTAAAAACTCCCCGAAAACTTGAATAACTATTGTCAGATATCATATTAACTACAAAGTGATCAGGGGAACGTTGGAATGGGAAGGAAAACTCGATTCAACCAAAACAGAAACACGGTAACAGACAATATGGCGGAACTACCAGCTTGCTCTGAAACAGAGGGAGATGGCGAAACAAACTCCTCGTGACTAACGACGCGAAAAAGGGCTCGGACATAGAAATTATTAGCAAGGAGATACGGGATTTAAAAACGGAATCAAAAGAAGTCCTTCGCACGTTTGGAGAAACACTGAGGAACGACGTGGAAAAAGACTTGGACGACTTCAAAGACGAAATAAATCAACAACTTGCGAAAGTCATCACCGAACAGGAGCTCCAGACCGGCAAGATCAACGAGGCTGAGTCGCGGATTGAAAAGCTAGAACGTTGGGCACAGGAAGCTAATGACGCTCTGGTCATATCACAGAACAAAAAGCTCTTCAGGACAAGTTAACTGACCTGGAGTCCAGGCCGAGGAGAAACAACCTACGTATCTATGGAGTCACTGAAGGAGAGGAGGGAGAATCTGTGGCCAAGTTTGTGGAAGACCTGCTGAAAAGCGAACTGCACCTGCCAGCAGATTTTAATTTCCAAATTCAGAGAGCACACCGCTCATTTGCACAGAAGCCAGCGGACGGTGCCCAACCGAGACCCATCATTGTTAACTTTCTGGAATTTACTACCAAAGAGAGGGTCCTGAGAGAGCTATGGACAAAGAAAATAGAACTGGGGAATAAAGTACCGTCATTCCATCACGATTACGCGACAGAGATGGTCCAAAAGAGAAAGGAGTACAACACTGCTAAAAGAATCCTGAAGGAGAAGGGCATCCGCTTCCAGACGCCATTCACCAAGATGAGGACCCACTGGGATACGGGAACTCGAACCTACAACAGCGCAGAGGAGGTAAAGGAGGAATTGGCGAGACGCAGCCTGGCGGAGAAGACGGCGGTGGGGACGGGTGCGGAGGGGCCTACGCACTCGGTGCCCCGCACTGCGACGGAGTGGCAGTGCAAGGAGGGATCCTGGAGGGGCTACGCATCAGCAGCGACACGAGCCAGAGAAAAGCTACAAGATTTTCAAAGATTCTTTGATTAAATTCAGAGAATAAAGGGAAGAAAGCTGGTAGGGATGTTCTAGTATGACGGGTGTTTTTAAGTTGACAAATTATTAAAATTGAATTCCCATGTTAATAGAAAAGAGACTGTGGGAAGTCCGGGTCGCTCCTTTTTTTCGAACGTTGGACTCATTTAGAATGACTAAAATACTCATTGCAGGTTCAAGTGTCATTTCTAAGTTAGGTTAGATTTTTGACTGCCTTCACGCGGGCCGGACAGAGACACGCCGTAGTTTGGCCATGCCTGATCTACAGGAAACACATCTCTCTCAACAAGAGCACGACACACTGAAAAGATTTGGATATAGAAATGTTTTTTTTAGCTTGTTCAGGAAAGGCCCAAAGAGAGGTGTCACAATATTAATCTCTAATTCTATCAGTTTTGAAGTTGTTAAAAAAATAAATGACAAAGAAGGGAGATATGTAATAGTCACAGGGAAATTGGATGATAACTCAGTTACTTTGGTCCAGGGTTGGACAAGTGCTTTTTGAAATCACTGTTTGAGATCATAGCTGTGGAAAGTGAAGGAATCCTAATATGTGCAGGGGATTTCAACATGATTTAAAAGCTAAACTCGACACAACTAATGGCAACAGAAGTCAGACCCGCCTGTCGACACTTGTCAACGTCTCTCTAGCCGAACTAGGGATGTTTGATGTTTGGAGGGACCTCCACCCGTTACAGAGGACTATTTTTTTTATTAACATTACAGACAGATACAGAATAGAGGAATGTAAAATAGGAACGACTGACTTGTACTGACACAGTATTAATTACCTTATTATTTGTCTAAATAAGAGGAAGAAAAACACACTTTGGAGATTAAATGTGGGTATGCTAAATAATCCAAAAACACTGGAGGAGGTTAAGAAAGAGATTAAATGCTCTATGGAGGAGAACATAGATAGTCCAGTAGACACTACCATACTGTGGGACACAATTAAAGCTGTGATGAGAGGGAGGTTAATAGCGAGGGCAGCCTATCAAAAAAAGACTAGATGTGGCGAGGGGGAGGGTCTGGTGGAGGTGGAGACAATTCTGATGGTGGGTATAAAGGTGGGTATAAAGGAAAATTGGGGTGGTGGTGGTGGGGGGGGGGTTGCCTGACAACGCCACCTGGGGAGTTGCACCCCAGGAAATAAACTATAATAAAATTCCACGGGCTACACAGGTTTGTTACGCTTTGAAATTTAAGAGGACGAGACGGACTTCCAATGAAACAGCTTTATTTGACAACAATTTAAAATAGACCAAGTTTAGCTGCCTGAGTGTCAAGGAAATAAGAACCATACCAAAAAGACTGTTCAACATAAGAAAATAAGGGGAACAGGGCCAAAGAAACCAAAGAAAACTCAAAAAAGGGAATAAACAAAGCTAAGGGAATCACTACAAGCCAAAATTCACGCTATGCCAACTCCTTATTTATTCTTCGCGCGCACACACACACACACACACACACACACACACACACACACACACACACACACACACACACACACACACACACACACACACACACACAGGACCAAAACCCAAAACAAAAAGGTAACGATCACTGGGGAACAAGATATTAATGAACTAAAAAAGGAAATCAAACTATAACAAAATCGCTACTCAATAGAAAACCCAAAGTTTCACCAAAATTTCACAACAAAACAAAGAAAAGAAAACCAACCAAAGAAAGTGGTTACGCTAACAAAAGAAACAGACAAACTGAATTGTCTAAACCAAATAAACCAAAATCAAAGGAAAAGTGTCAACGTTGTGTTGTTGTGTTGCTGTTGGAGGGCTACAACAACACAATGTCTTCGATGCTACGCTTTGTGCCGTCGCCACGGACCCCAAACTCTCGTTCTTGTTGGATGCGGGTTCTGCGCAGACTGGTGGGAGAGTTTGTGTACAGGTTTTGCAAAGGAACGGTGTCTTCAGTTATACACACGCTCATTAAAGAGCCGACCGTGGAGGAAGCTTGTGCCGTTTCCAGCAGAATAACAGCGAAATTATCGAAATGAAAACAAATCAGAAAAACATCTCTTTGCTGTGCTTTTATTTACAAGTTGAAATTCTTCTAACTTACAAAAAATGTGAACGAAAAGGTAGAAATATAAATACGAACAAATACGTATTTGTTCAGGGCTGCGCAAAGCCGGAGCCCTGCATTTGCTGCGCTACCCTTTTAAAAAAGGTCTCTGTTGTGTGTAATTTTAATATGTCCATCTCTTTTAGAAGAGAAAGCATCGCCCCGGTCTCATCCTCTCTCCAAATGTCAACATTCTTATTCGCGTTTGCTGGTTGTTTCACGCCGTCTGTTTTGTTAGACGACGTAGTTGTGCGGTGGCGCGTGCGCACTTGCGTTGTCCAGTTAATAGTCCGACTAAGGCGTATACATGGCCGAGAAATTAGAATTCCAATCGCATTATCTGAGTGTCTCAATCGGAGTTCTCCGATTCCAATCGGAGTTCTCAAACTCCGATCATAATCGGACTAAGGCAATAATTCAAATTTCTCTAGTACCATGTAAACGCACTGAGGGATGCAAAAATTGCACTCCGGCGCAGGTGTGATTGATGACGCGAAGGTGGGGGCAAACCCACCTGCCACATAAAGAAGAAGGTTACAAGAAGCTGGTAAACCAATGAACAACTCTGGAACAGCAACACAAAAGCAATAAGGACGATACAGTGTCACAACAAATAATCGGTGTCAGAAGGGAAATAGACGATGTCTTGAGGCTAGATGTTGAGAAAAAGCTGAAATTCATTAAACAGACCCACTATGAATCAGGCTGTAAATCAACCAAATATTAAGCAAGAGGAATAAAGGCCCAGCAAGCTTCTCATGCAATATGTAAAATTAGAGACCCATTAACGAAACAGCTACTACTTGAACCTGAAGAAATAGAGAGGGTTTTTAAAGATTACTATGAAAATCTATATACCCAACCCACGGCTAAAGAAGATTGTGAGATGAAAGAATTCCTTGACTCATTGGACCTACCAGCCATTGGAGATGTGCAAAATAGAAAACTCATTTCCAGTATAACCAAAAAAGAAATAGATGCTGCCATTAGCAGGCTTAAAATCAACCAAAGCGCCAGGTAGTGATGGGTTTCCTAGTGAGTGGTATAAAACATTTGGAGAAGAATTAACCCCGATACTCCTAAATTCTTTTAATCTGACTCTGACAGAGGGCAAACGGCCTCCCTCATGGAAAGAGGCTGTCATTCCAGTTATTCCAAAAGAAGGGAAAAATAAGGAACTTTGTGAATCGTATAGGCCCATTTCAATCTTAAATGTTGACTAGAAGATCTTTACTTCAATCATCTCAAAAAGACTTGAAAGTTTTATGCCGGACTTGATAGATGAGGATCAGTCAGGTTTTATAACAGGTAGGCAGACTCAAGATAACATTAGACGGGACCGTCTAGGGCTGGACGATAATTCGATAACGATATATATCGATCGATAGACGTGTGCTGCGATAGGAAAAAAAGGGGTGGATAAAAAGTTTGATAGAAAAAGTTTCACTTCCTTTTTCATCATAGCCAATCATGTAGCTTAATATTACGGTCATTTCTTCCTCCAACCAATCGCAAACGCAGACCCAGCGGCTCCACGTTGTCGGAGGAATCCGCTGCCAGCGCCAGCACCAAGCAAGTAAAGCAGACCAAACTGGACTTCTTGCAGTAAATACGACAAAGCGTCCAAGCGCCATAAGGACATCACCCATGTAGTAACATGCTTCATAGCGAGGGATATGCTGCCAATAACCACCGTTGAAAAGCTTGGCTTCAAAAAGCTTCTCGCCACTCTTGACCCGCGATATGAAGTTCCAGACTGCAAGTATTTTTCAAACACAGCTCTTCCTCGTCTGTACAACGAGTGCAGGGAATCAGTGCAAAACGAGCTGTTAACCGCCACAACTTCAGACCTCTGGTCGAGTCGCACGTTCGAGCCCTATCTCAGCCTATTTTTTTTAAATAAATAAATAAATTAATAATAATAATAATAATAATAATAATAATAATAATAATAATAATAATAAAAACAAACAAACAATTCAGTTGTGTTTAAAAAAGGTGGTTGAATAAAAGTTTGAATTTGAATTCAGTGCTCGTGTGTTCTTTATTAAAAGTCTGTCATTAAGTAATAGTATAAAACATCCAGCGCTGCAATTAAAATATGTTTTCAATTTTTTTGATAATTATCGATATCGATCAATATGACTTTTTTTTATATCGATATGCTTTTTTTCTATATCGTCCAGCCCTAGGACTGTCCTATACATAATAGATCAGCTCCAAAAGTTGTTACTGGTGAGCCTTGACTGTGTGAATTGGAGATTTCTGTATCAAGTTCTTGGGAAACTAGGGTTCCAAGAAAAGTTAATACAGTGTATTCAAGGTCTCTACCAAGAACCTACGGCAAGGGGGAGGGTCTGGCGGAGGTGGAGACAATTCTGATGGTGGGTATAAAGGAAAATGGGAGGAGGGGGGGTTGCCTGACAACGCCACCTGGGGAGTTGCACCCTAGGAAATAAACTATAATAAAATTCCTCGGGCTACACAGGTTCGTTACGCTTTGAAATTTAAGGGGACGAGATGGACTTCCAATCAGTCAGCTTTTTTAACAGGTAGGCAGACTCAAGAAGACATTAGACGGGTCCTATACATAATAGATCAGATCCAAAAGCAGGGCCTGCGAGCTGTTACTGGTGAGCCTTGGCTGTGTGAATTGGAGATTTCTGTATCAAGTTCTTGGGAAACTGGGGTTCCAAGAAAAGTTAATACAGTGTATTCAAGGTCTCTACCAAGAACCTACGGCAAGGATAAAGATTAATGGTACTCGTCAAGGATGTTGCCTTAGCGCTACATTGTTTGCTATGTTCATTGAGCTGCTGGCACAAATGATCAGACAAAGTAACAATCTAAAGGGAATACATATAGGAGAGCAGGGACATCTAACAGGGCTTTTTGCTGATGATATTATTTTGGTTCTCCAAGACGCGGACAGAACATTACCTCATTTGATGTTGATAATAGAAACCTATGGTAAATACACAGGCAACAAGTTACATGTGTACATGCTGCCCTCAATATCAGGCACGATGGAAATAGATAGAGGCCGGCAGAGAAACGACTCTCACACTGGCATTAGTAGGAGACATAAGAACTAAATCAGCTCAACAAAGCCAAAATGAAATTATTAAGCACACACCGACTATCTGGAGTAAGATGGTAAAAGAAAACCATATGGAGGGAAACTACTAATGTGGCCTTCTCTTGATCCCAGATTTGAACCAGGAACCACAGACATTGAGTACAGACGATGGTGGGAGAGGAGTATAACTGCAGTATGCACGCTCGTTCACAAGGGTTTTAAAAAGTTTTGGAGAGTTGAAAAAGGAATTTGGACGAGGAAACAAAGATTTCTTTCGATACATGCAATTAAGAGATTACTATAATAAAAGAATCAAACCAACATCATCTGGAGAGGGCAATATAGTGATAGATATTCTGATCGCAGCCTGTAAAAAGATGAAGAGAAAAATCATTTCTAAAATCTATCAGGGCCTTCAGAAACAGAACAGCAACAAACGCAGGGTGCATCAAAGCCAAATGGCAGAAAAAACTAAGCATGAAAATATCAGAGGAAGGTTGGCGTTCCATGTGGGATGCACAGCATTCATCCACAAGTTCAAAGAAGTGGTGAACAATTGTTTGGAAAAATTTGATCGGTTTCTTCATATAAAAAGTAAGGGTGTCAACGTCGCTTTATCGCCGACAATTTTTTTCATCGCGCGATTAACGCACACGGTGCTTTTTGAACCTTTGGCCGCTCCGTAGATTGTGGAAACGGGAAATGAATTGACTCACAGCACACAGTCACACGCTTGCAGCCGGCTTGTAAGCACAACAAAAAAAAAGAAAAAGACACTGAGCGTAGATGAGCACTAGGAAGGACTAACATGGATAAGGCGTCAATTGTAAATGGAAAGTTCCACTTCAAAACCCTGCCAGATGGCAGTCTTGACAGGACAAAAGTGATATGCATTTACTGTAAAGCTGTATTTAGTTTCCACCGGAGTACGAGCAGTCTTACGTTTCACTTGTCTGCGAAGCATACAGCTGACGCGGAGAGCCCTCCGCCCCCTTCTGAGGTAAAGCAAACCACGTTGGATGGTGTGGCACGGAGACCACTGGCCGCGTCCACCACACGCCAACTTTCAACAGCGGGGGCTAAATGGGTGTGGCTACGGCTTGCAGGCCAATTAATGTGGTGGAGGACGAGGGTCTGCGCGATATCATATATATTATACTGACTATGGATGAATATGACACTGACTGGATGATTATGGCACTGACTGTGGATTACTATGGATGCTAAACAGCTGTTATAGGCTATACTGCCTAACTGCACTATATCATTTGAGTCCTGTACTGTATTGCACTGCCCCCTGTTTAATGCACACTTTATTTATTGTTTTGATTTAATTTAATTTATTTTGTGCATCACAGTTTGATGCAATGCATAAGTGTCATCCTTTTGTCTTCATGGCTGCTGAAAAAAGGGGATGAATAGTTCAAGTTGGAGTTGAAAAGTAAAATATAGAAATTTTGGTAGTACTAGTAATCATTACTATGTAATGTTACAGTTATGCCCATCTGTTATCTTTGTTGGGCTTGAGTTTATGATTATTTTTTTTACCCTGTGCATCTTTTGTTTTGTTAGTCGTACTTGTCATTGCTCCAACACGAATAAACATGCTGCATCCCACTAGATGGCGCATTTGCCTTATTTACAAGCACCATGGTCATCAGAGCTGATCTCTGCCACTCTCAGCAGTGTGAGTCTAAGGTCTACTAAGATTCCACAATCTATTACACCTCGTGAGCAAAACAGGCTACAGGTAAAATTAAACATCTTCAGTTGAGCAACTCAGGCAAGTTAAACTGATTTAAAAACAAACAAACACTATAATACTAGGAAAAGAATCCGCTATATGTCAATAAATACAACAGATTGAGTATTCATAAAAACAATGCTTACTTTAAATAAGAAAATCCAACAAACCAACAAGTGCAACACTAAAAAGCAAACCAACAATCAAAATAATGCTTAATTGCCTTAGTTTTGTCCCACACTTATCAGCTTAGCTACTAAGAATAACACACATTATTCACCTGGACAGAAGGAGGTTCTGAGGAACGTGTTGGTCCTGGAGCTTCCTGGTCAGGATGTTCGGGAGATCCCTCTGGCTCAATGTCTGGAGCGCCAACATATTTTAGAATTGCTCCTGCAGAGACAAAGCTCATTAGATCATCAAGCAAAACAGATCAGAAGCGCATTTTCCTATTTTATTATTACAGTGATGTTGCAGTAATATAGGAAAATTAAAAATTCATTTGTTTTTAAATTAAACATTATGGTTGCAGTGTCCCTTTAAAGCTTTTACCCAATTACAAAACTGTCATTTTTAAGAGTTTTTGGCATTACTTTACACACTGTACTAGTTAAAGTAATAAAACTAAGATAAATGACCCACTGCCACAACAGTCTAAAATAGTCAACACCATGCCAAATAAAGTATTTCCATAAAATATTTCTTTGAATTATAAAACAGTAGCACATCTCTAATTAAGGGCCTACAAAATACAAACTAAGCTTAGTAAATTCATCCTAAGTTAAGGCTAAAATAACATTAAGAGTCAAATATGTGAGAGACAACTTCCACTGAACAATAACAGGGGACTGACTACAACAACAACTACAACATGCCCTCCCTCCCGCCCTCCCTGTTAGAATGTGAATGAACGGGTGTGGAGTCAATCAGTCATTCCCATGGCAGGATAGGCCAACTTGGCAGGACATGGTCAACTTTCATAAAACAAACAAAAACGCTGATTCATGACGAACAAATATTAGCCAGCCAGCTAACATTTATCCGACGCTAGCTAGCTAGCTGGCTAGCAGGACAAATAAACAAACTTGGGGGAGGGGGGGGGGGGACAACAGCGTTTCACCTCCACCTCTCCAGCCCACATCACAAACAAATAACTTACCTTTCCCTTTTGCAAGTTTTTCTTGATCAGTTTTCTTTTCCTTCCGTTTGTCCGCACCGCTGGGATAACTCCTTTTTGATGCCATAATGGTGTCTGTTTGTTTTTAATCCTCTCGCTAACGGGAACGAATGGTAGCTGTCAATCATTCACGTCATACCTGTGCGTCGCCGGCCCTCCACGTCACAACCTGCGTGACAGTGCGGCAAGCCCCCAGAGTCCAAGATGGCGTCCCATTGCTTTCAATGAAGTTGCTCACCCAGCGCATGGCTCCCAAAAACTTTTTGACTTCCGCATTGTTGGGATAATAGAGCATGCGCAGTTGTGTCAGTGTGGAGACCGTCACTGACAGACGTGCGCGCTCACGAACCGTACAAAATTCAACATGGAAATCAATGTACTTTTTACGGAACAACTGACGATTGTTGTTTCGAAATTTTATGAATAATAATGATGATGATGATGATGATGATTATTATTATTATTATTATTATTATTATTATTATTATTATTATTATTATTATTATTATTATTATTATTATTATTATTATTATCATATTAATACAATAGTATTATTATAATAATATACTATTATTTGTGTATTAAACAAGTGAGCAATGTGCCACTGAATAATAAATGATAATTCTTTGAAGCAACTCTCTTTGGAAAGCAGACAAAGTAATGAAATGATTGTTCTATTTATTTCATCAGAACTAAAAAAATAAAAAATAAAAACTCAACGATCTTGAAAGTTCCTCCCTTTCTCTTGCACCTGTCGATGTGTGTAGCTAACACAAATTTGCAAATATTTTGTCGTCCTCATGGAATTAAACAGCACACCATGTTAATTTATCAGCGAGTGCTCTCTCTTTTCATGCAATTCATCATGCTTAACATGTAATGCTGAATCATGAAAGCTATGGAGCAAAAAATAATAATTACATAAACCACGAGTGAAATAAAATGTGTCATTCATTCAATAAAGATTTCATTCATTCATCTTCTATACCCGCTTATTCCTATTCAGGGTCACGGGGGTCTGCTGGAGCCTATCCCAGCTGTCTTAGGGCGAAGGCAGGGTGACACCCTGGACAAGTCGCCAGTTCATCGCAGGGCCACATAGAGACAAACAACCATTCACACTCACATGCACACCTACAGACAATTTAGAACGTTCAATTGACCTCACGTGCATGTTTTTGGAGTGTGGGAGGAAGCCGGAGAACCCGGAGAGAACCCACACAGACACAGGGAGAACATGCAAACTCCACACAGAAAGGTCCCAGGTCCAGGCCCCGGAATCGCACCCACGACCTTCTTGCTGTGAGGCGGCAGCGCTAACCACTGCACCACCGACTATTTTATTGCTTAGTTGAAAATGCCATTTTATTTCATTTAACAAAGCATATCATTATTTCATCATGCATTTAATTGTTTTGTGGTCCTGTGCTTTAGTGCTTCATAATTGTATTCTGTTGTCAAATTTGCCCATCAAAGTCAGATTAGTAATCCTGTACATCAGTTTAAGGAAAACCAATTCTAGGTAATGGATTGCAGATCTTGTAGTGACCTGTTACAATGGAAAGAAATGTATACATAATAAGTACGTCTGTGTGCCCGATATTTTAGCTAACACTAAACTTTCTGCACAACTGTCTGCATTGTGCTTTTTCTTCGGCCACAGAGAACAGAAACGTCTGTAGTTCTTTGTTCACCCATGGTACAGTTTCATAAGCTTTTCAGTTTTTAATACGTTTTAATGTAAAAATCCACACACAAGGCATTTAAAAATGGCGGTTTTGGTCTTTCGTGAAAGACGGCCTTTGGCCAATCAGTGTCCTGAACGTTGCTACGTCACCCTTATGGTCTCAGCTCTGCTCGCTTCGAAGCCCAACGAGGCAGGTACCAAAATCCTAACCCCTGGGAACGTGACAATTGTTTTTTTCAATTTAAGTTTTTCGTTATTTTGTTCGTTTTCGTTAACTATTATAACCGTGGTCAGGACCTCCAGTCAGAAGATCCACTGGAGGACATTTAGAGCAAACAGTCAGACAACAGCAGCTTCACCACATCAGCTGAAAAATGGAGTTTGGATGCTTTCAGCTTCAAGTCGTGGACAGAAAATGATGCTCACACTGTCACACTGATGTTTTCTTCTCCAACCTTCTCTCAGCTCCAGAGGTTGGTGGTCTGCAGGAGCTTCTACAGCAGCACAAGATCAGTCTGGAGAGGAGATGTGAACGTGTGACTGAAGGTGAAGAAGCAGGAAGTCAAACTCTCCTCAACAGCATCTACACTGAGCTCTACATCACTGAGGGACTGAGTGAGGAGGTCAACAGAGAGCATGAGGTCAAACAGCTGGAGACCAAGAAGACCAAGAAGACCAAGGAGATCCTCCACGACCGTCCAATCAGGTGCAGCCAGATCTTTGAAGCCTCACCTGAGCAGCAGGGACTCGGGGAGTCAGAGTGGTGCTGACCCGGTCTCTGGGCTGGACTGGGAAGCCTTGGGGTCCCACTGGTGGAACTGGAGGAGGTGACTGGGTCCAGGGAAGTCTGGGGGTCTCTGCTGAGACTGCTGCCCCCGAGACCTGACTCCGGATACGGCAGTAGAAGATGGATGGATGGATGGATGGATGGATGGATGAATGCCAGGTGATAGAACATTTCATAAAAACAGACTCTGCATTATAACTTCTATTACACTCTAAAAAACTCACTCCAATATAACTGCACTCGTCCTTCTCTCACATTACATTGGATCACAATGACCAAACAACACAACAATAGGTCTGTAGGCCTCTTGGACCTTCATGTGAACCACTGCGTGTTGACTGGAGGTGAAACATGACTGACTGCTGTCCTCCTACCTGGACAATGCAATCTCACTTTCATTCTGCTGCAGATGGCCATTTTCATTTTACACCGTCCAAATTTACAGCTCAGGGCGCTGGGACGAATTCCAAATTGTGTGCAGATACAGGCCTACACTTCAAATAATTATGAGAAAAATCCAACGTAAAGAGAGCACTTCCATTAGGAAATAGTCAACATGAAATTTCGTCTTCTACTGACACCTGCTGGTCAAATTGAATAGTTGCAAATATTGTGAAGAAGTTGTCATCTAATTCTAATCCTAAACAATATGGCCATTCCAAGTCAAGTATTAAGACAATTAATCAGGTTTGTACTGCTTGATTGAACACATTCATCCCGTTCCAGTGCACTAAAACCCACTTCCCTTCAGGACCGTGTCAGCGAAGCCAAAACTTCCTTGAGTGACGCTGTTTCCCAGCATGCAATGCGAGCTAGCGATTTCACAATACTATTTCATCACAAACATGGATGTAAAAAATAAAAAGGGACGAAAAATGAAACTTCAGGAACAGCAACCATTGCAATACAAGCAGAACTGGGCCGAAGTTTTATATTATGTACACCATAATACAGCCTTCTGGTGGACAAGCCCTACTATTTAAGCCGTGTCCTCCTATGGCACTTCCGTGGGTGGAAGCTCATCGTAGAGGTCACGTGCTGGTTGCGCGTCACTCCACCGATCACCTCGGGGCCCTTGCAGGGGATCTGCAGGGTATCTGATTCAGTTGAGTATATGGAAAATATGGGTCGATGGTCAGTTGTAACAAGAGAAGCTTACTGGCAAAAATAATGTACTACAAGTGAATGTCACACTTTATTTTTGTTTTGTATGAGCATTTAAAAAAAACAACATCATGATAATCGAATACAGACACACACCCGAATCCAACAAGAACGAGAGTTTGGGGTCCGTAGCGACGGCACAAAGCGTAGCATCGAAGTGTTGTTGTAGCCCTCCAACAGCAAACAACGTTCTTGTCTGCCTTTTAAAATAACCAGGAGCACAAGAAATAGGGTACACCTTATCTGCAAAGCAAGTAACACGTACATTATGAACTATCGTTCCATATCATAATAGATTTAATATGTCAACTGAAAGCAGCTGACCGGCTGAAAAGACTCACTCCACCCCCTAGTGTTGTGAGGAGGACACATTCCTGTCTGTATATATATATATATATATATATATATATGTACATATATATATATATATATATATATACATATATATACATATATATATATGTATATGTATATCTATATATATATATATGTGTGTATGTATATATATATATATATGTATATGTATGTATATATATATGTATATATATATATGTATATATATGTATATGTATATGTATATATATGTATATATATATATATATATATATATATATATGTATATATATATATATATATATATATATGTATATATATATATATATATATATATATATATATATATATATATATATATATATATATATATATATATATATATATATAAATAAACCTCTTTCAATGAACTCCAAAACATACATGGTCAAAATCCATATTATTATGTTGTTGTTGTTTTTAAATGCTCATACAAAACAAAAAGAAAGTGTGACATCCACTTGTAGTACATTATTTTCGCCAGTAAGCTTCTCTTGTTAAGACTGACCACATACAAAACGCAGAGAAAGTGTGACATTCACTTGTAGTACATTATTTTCGCCAGTAAGCTTCTCTTGTTAAGACTGACCACATAGACCCATGTTTTCCATATGTTCACCTGAATCAGATCCCCTGCAAGGGCAACGACCTTGTCTCAGACCTTCCCCGAGCTGGAGTGACGCGCAACCAGCACGTGACCTCTACGATGAGCTTCCACCCACGGAAGTGCCAAAGGAGGACACGGATTAAATAGTATGGCTTGTCCACCAGAAGGCTGTATTATGGTGTACATAATATAAAACTTCGGCCCAGTTCTGCTTGTATTGCAATGGTTGGTGTTCCTGAAGTTTCATTTTTCCCTTTTTCCCTTTTTCTTTTTTACATCCATGTTTGTGATGAAATAGTATTGTGAATCGCTAGCTCGCATTGCATGCTGGGAAACAGCGTCACTCAAGGAAGTTTTGGCTTCGCTGACACGGTCCTGAAGGGAAGTGGGTTTTAGTGCACTGGAACGGGATGAATGTGTTCAATCAAGCAGTACAAACCTGATTAATTGTCTTGATACTTGACTTGGAATGGCCATATTGTTTAGGATTAGAATTAGATGACAACTTCTTCACAATATTTGCAACTATTCAATTTGACCAGCAGGTGTCAGTAGAAGACGAAATTTCATGTTGACTATTTCCTAATGGAAGTGCTCTCTTTACGTTGGATTTTTCTCATAATTATTTGAAGTGTAGGCCTGTAGTTGATGAGGAATCACGGTGTGCTAACGCTACTCAAACAGCTTAGATGAAAAAAGGGAGTGTGATTTGGGTTTGTGGTACATTATGACAATCTTGGACTTGCAAGACTGAGGCGATGGTTCAATTCCCATCAATGTGTATTATATATGTGTTATTTAGCTCATCTATTCTACATTTTAAATAGATCACATTTGACATCTGACCCACTGAACACTTACTATTGAACATATTTTTAAACTATGGGCTATTTAGTCTTGTTTTAGGATATAATATAATTCATTGCACAAACTGTCAGGCTAAGTATAAGAGCTATAGTCTACTACAATCAGTCGTGCCAAAAAAGAGACATTGTCTTTATTTTTCATTTTTATTTTATTGTGTCAGCATTGAACCATACAAGGACATACAATGAGGATACTCATTATAATATTGATGAAGTGTTGTTGTTTCATGTTTTGTTGGCTGTTTCAAGGGTTTATTTAGTTTGTTGTGACACAATCTAAGGTTCAATTTGTAAAGAAATAAAAGTTTTTGTGAAAAAAGATAGTGGTCAAAGTGATTGATATTTGTGTTTGTGTTTTTTGTAGTCTTGTCTGGATTTGTCCTGTTCGTTTCTGGTCTGTGTTTGTGTTCCCACTCTTGGCCTTCACCTTGTCGTGGTGAGTGGGCTTTTAACTAAGACAGGCCAATTATATATATTGTGTGAAGCCAGCAAAACAGTCATTATTATGAGAATTACAACTGAAGCACACTAAATAATACACCATAAGTCACATTTTGCTTTTCTGTTATTAATCTAATGTGTGTTATGTCAAGCCTCCACAGTGGCGTGCTGCAGTCAGGATGAGACGAACAAGGTGAATGGATGGACGGATTGATGAGCCCAGCGAGCCTCCACCATCCACAGACAAGCCAGTCCCATCTTCTACCCAGAAGGATGTCTCTTCCATCTATCTTTGCCTGCCAGGGAAATGCAACCAAACATAGTAATTACAGATGGTGTTGTCTCTGTTAAAGTGACACATGGAAAAAAAAATATATATATATATGTTTTGTGATTCATGTTCATGACAATAACAATCGAACAGATTTTCTTCATTCTTCCAATGAGTTTCGCAAACAAACATGGAATTTTCTTTGGATCATACAAATACGTTTGTAGATTATATAAAGACAATTATAAAACACATTTGTTGTGGTTTTATATTAAAGCAGATAGTCAAACGTAAATGTAGCATGGTAATGTTGCGAAGACACATTTATTTTTGTTTTTCTTTGTTTCTTTAGAAGCTTTTATTTTGGTTTTCTGTGGAAGCACAACAGACAACACACATGTTAACGTCCGCTACTACGGTTCGCTCCGCATAGGTCTCACGAGCCACTTGAGAGACTTCCTCTCGAGCGTTATCTACTTTTTACATTTCAAAACACAGATCCATACCCGACTTCGACTTGAACTTATTAATCATGTCGTTTCCCACATTTCCCACATCACTCAGAGACGATACATTCAAAACGTAAATTTAACTCACATACCCTCGATCTCAGACTTCAATTACGAAACAGCCACACATACATTTGCTCTTATTTTCAACCATTTCCCCTTCTCACCTGTGGAAGCACAACAGATAACACACACGTTAACGTCCGCTACGACGGTTCGCTCCACGTAGGTCTCATGAGCCACTTGAGACCTCTCTGGCGTTATTCCCCGGGGCGAACACGACCTCCACTGGTAGAAGTGGGTAACTGCACCCTGCTCACTGATCACTCTCACACACGCCACAAACCACAACAAAAGCAGGAACAGTGCTTTGCCACAATTATGCTACATAAACACGTCCTGGTCCCCTCTGGATCCTCTTTTCCGGTCCTCGCGATCACTCTCTTGGCTGCGGTGGGCATGGTTCTTCCTTTGTCAGGGCATTCTCTGGCCCAGTGACCCATTCGGCCGCAGATGTGGCACGCCCCCTTTTCGCCTCTGTCTCCGCTAGTCGCCCTTCGTCGGTTGTCGTTGTTCCTGTAGGGCCGTCTCGCCGTGTCACTGAGGTGCTTCATCATGGTGAGGGAGGCACGCTTTATCTTCTTGTCCTCTGCATCGCTGGCCTCCTGCAGAAGCCTCTCAGCGTGCACTGCATGACGTCGGACCTGTGTCAGCCGGGCATCTTCAATCCCCACGCAGCAGCTTGTGTTAACTGCTTTGGCGATCTGGGGGAGCAGCCCTTGTCTGAAAGCAGTGATGAGGCTGGCCGTTTGGTTGACGGCAGTCCTGATGAACGTGGCGACGCTGCGGCGTCGGTGCTGGAGTGCGCAGGGTTGTACGGTGGTAGCGTTGGATGAGGGCAGGCGGGAGGAGGGAAGACAGGCATGTCCAGGAGAGGGTCCCTCGGGCCTGTAAGAGAAGGATACAGACGATTTGGTGCATTTGAATGCTCGTGTGTGAGCGGCTCCTTTTCTCCCTCCTCTGGGGAGTGTGTGTGAGTGTGTGCACCCTCTGCCGTTATCTCTGTCACCCCTGTGCTCCAGCGCCCAGCGCTGTTCACACGTTTGTTTTTGTTTTCTTTACTTGTTTCCTGTCCCTGACCTCTGCTTCAGGTTTCCAGAATGAAAAACACCTTTCATGATCTTTGATGATTTGAATCTCCCACCTGTTTGGGTTTTTCTTTTTTGTAACCTTTCCCTCTGCTATCTTCAATTTATCCCGGAGGTTTCTCAATTCCTCCAAACTCAGTGATCCCCCTGCTGGGAAATCATACTTTTCAACCCAAATTCCCAACATGTCAAGACAATCTGGACCATATTTTTTCCTCATGTCGTCCACAATTGGTCCCCCCTGGGGAACAGCAGCAGCCACTTTGCTCTGGTTCTTCCCCAGCACTGTCTAGCTAGACTTATTACTCTGACTTTTCACTAAGTTTTCACAAAATTCCAAGTCAGAAAATACACAGGCGTCCCCGTGCACCCCTGTTTCCTACTCTGGAGCAAAAAGGTGGAGAAAAAACTCACCCCTCTGGTAGTTTACCTACCAGAAGCTTCCGGCTCACTTGTGGAGCGGGAATTTCAGTGTTGATTCAGAATCAACACCGACCTGACAGGCACGGTTAACGTATGCGCTCCGTCCTGCCCCGGGACCGTTCGTAGACGACAAGGAAAACAACCCACTGGTCACTGATATGTCTGAGACAAGAACAATTACTTCTCACCCGATCTCTGAATCAGCACTTCCCTTCCAGGTTCGCTTGGATAGACGTGAAGCCGATCAGATCCACTCTTAGACGCCGATCCTCTCATCTCCGAATGCTTGGTTCGAGGTAGAGGGGGAACGAGGAGTTTCCTCCGTTCCTGGTCCCGGGCCCTCAACGTCCCAGAGTTCCACTGACAGGTCTCCAGCAATCCTGTTTGTGACGCCAAATTGTTGTGGAAAAGAGCGAAGATGCCGATGCAGGAATACTGGGATAATAAGTAATTTAATGAACAAACAATAAAAAAAGGGATCGGAGCTCCGAGGCACAAAACACAGTAAAATGGGAGTGCGAGTGCAAGGTGGGAAGGAGGAAGAAGGTCTCTTATACACAGGACTGGGAGGGGATAAGATAAGGAAAGAACAGGGAGGAGAACAGAGAGAGACAAACCAACGACTATACGATAGTTGACCGATTTCACAGCTCATATCCTGTACAGGGAGAGGACGAGCACATCAGTGGCAGGCCATAAAACAAAGTGAAATACGATGCGTATATGTTAGCCTAGGATTCTAACAGTTTACACGTGCTACTAGTGATCATACAATATAAACCAAGATAAAGAATAACACAAGAATACTCTATCATGTTCGACCCATCTTAATAACCGAGATTTTTTTTCCAGGTGCGCTTTGCTCATCTCTTTGTACCAAATATTTAGGGGAGTTTTTATAACATCACATAGGTTATTAGAGTATATAGTCTTGAAAGCTTTGTCACCAGCAGAGATTGAAGTGGGATATCTAGTTGGTCAAATTCTAGCTCCTTCCATTTTGCATCGTAACCCGCCCTGCACCAGTAGACTATATACTGCAGTTGTGCTGCTTTATAGTAGTCCTCCAAGCATGGGAGTGACATCCCTCCCTGTTAAGTGTAATGTTTTGTAGCGTACCCTTGGTTTCTTGTTCTGCCATATGAATCTAGAAATGATCCGATTCCATTCACTGAATTTCTTATTGGGTATTTCTACAGGTAGCGATTGGAGTAGAAATAACAATTGTGGTAAAATAACCATTTTTTAAGTATCTATTCGGTTGTAAAAATCAAGTACTAGGGGGGTCCAACTATCCAGATCATTTTTAATTTTGGTTGTGATGCTAATGTAGTTTACACTATATAAATCTTTGGGGGTCTTGGGAATATGAAGACCTAGGTATTTGAAAATTCTGGTTTTCCATTTAAATTTAAAGGACTTACGTATGTTTTCTTGATGTATGTAATTAAAAGTAAGAGTTTGAGTTTTCTCTATGTTCAATTTGTATCCCGAATATGAACCACATTGGTCGAAGGAGGGCATTCATTTAGGGAGACTGGTATCCGGGTCGGATAAAGTCACCAGGATGTCATCTGCATATAAACATGTCTTATATTCTTTCCCCTTGAATAGTATTCCCATGATTTCTGGGTCTTCCCTAATCTTTTGAACAAGTAGCTCTATAAATAGAGCAAACAAGATGGGGCTCAGTGGGCAGCCCTGTCAGCAACCCCTCTCCAAACGGATTGTACCTGAAAGACTGCCATTTATTCTGATCCGGGCCACAGGTGAATTTTAAACATTTTATAACTGTATTGTTAAAGCCAAAACGTTGCAGGACCAGGTATAAAAATTCCCATAGAACAGAGTCAAAAGCTTTTTCTGTGTCAAAGCTAATTGCTAAGGACATTGTGTTTCCTTTGCTCATTATATGGAACAGATGTATAGCTCGCCTAACATTGTCTTGTGTTTGTCTATTTTTAACAAAACCTGTCTGGTCCGTGTCAATAAGGTTAGGGATAATATTTTCTAGTGTGTTGACAATAATTGAAGTGAACATTTTATAATCAGTGTTTAAAACTGAGATAGGTCTGTATGAGCTGCAATCTGTCCTATCTTTCCCTGGTTTCAGTATTACAGATAATATGGCCTGTTTCCAAGATGGTGGGGTCTCGCCACCTTTTCAGACATAGTTAAAACAATTTAATAAATAGCAGTGGGGTCACAGAGTCCCTAAAAGTCTTATACCATTCTGCTGGTAGTCCATCTCCCCCGGCTGCTTTGCTTGTTTTCAGTTTAGAAATTGCCTTGTCGACCTCTGCATTTGTAATCTCTGTAGTTAAGCACTTATTTTGTTCTGTGACAACAGATGGCAGGTCTAGGGATTTCAAAAAACTGATTGACTGTTACTGCTTCTGCTAATTCGGGTTGAGTGTATAAATTCCTGTAGTATGATTCAAAAGACTTATGTATTGCTTCTGGCTTATAACACATCTGGTTGGTGACCGGGTCCTTTACTTTATATATGGATCTTCCAGACTGTTGTTTTTTAAGTCTCCAGGCTAAGAGTTTTTTAGCACGGGGTCCATTTTCATAGTGGGTTTGTTTGATATACTTAAGTGTAAGTTCCTCCTGGTCGTTCAGTTTCTTATTTAGTTCTGATTTTACTACGGTTATTTGTTCCAATAAGGTGGGGTCGTTAATCTCTACATGCTTCTGTTCCAGTGAGTCTAATTTACTCGTCAAGTCGTTAAGGTGTTTAAGTTTTTCTTTTTTCCTTTGTGATGCCCAACTTATAATCTTCCCACGCAATATTGCTTTTCCAGCATCCCATAAAATACTCTGTGACGTCACTGTGCTACCGTTAAGGTCTGTATATTCCTTCATTTCTTTCCTAATGTAATCTTCAAATCGGGTGTCATTTAATAGGGAGGTGTTGAGTCTCCAAATAGTGTTTTTGTGTGGGACACCTACATTTATTTTCACATATACACCTGAGTGATCTGATATGTCGCTAACACCAATTCTACAATCTAAAACCCTGTGTCTGTCTGTTCTGAACATAAAGAAATAATCGATCCTCGAGTAAACTGAATGAGGGTGAGAGTAAAAAGTCAATTGTTTAGTGGATGGATGAAAATCCCTCCATACATCAAACATACCAATCCTTTTAATCATCTTCTTAATATTTAGTGACTCAGGATTTGTTTTCTTTGTCGGGTTTGATCAGTCTAGAGTGGGATGCAGCTGTACATTCCAAGGGGACTCGTGCCACGCAAAGCCTATTCCGACCTGGCGATCATCTTTGAATCCATTAGCAACCAGCTACATTACCCCGGGCAGCTTCACGGGTACAGGTGGATGTATGCTAAATGCAGAGAAAATGGACTGCGTGTGAGAAAAGAGTCTGTGCGTTTGGTTTTGAAGGAGCTGGATCCAAGAGGAGTGTCATTAAGGCAAGCGGGGCGTCTCAGACGGAGGAATTACTTCTCAAACTTCTCAACTTCATCTGGCACCTGGACTCATATGATGAACTGAAGCCATATGGTATTTGTGTGAATGGATGTATCGATGGCTTTTCAAGAAAAATAATCTGGCTCAATGCTTACACAACAAGTAGTGACCCAAAAGTAATTGGAGGGTGCTACATAGAAGCGGTACAGCGTTTTGGGGGGTGCCCTAGAGTTGTTCGAGGCGACCTTGGAACCGAAAATGGCCATGTTAGAGGCTTCCAGCGTTTCCTCGTCCCTGTTCAACCAGACGACACCCTCGATAATTACTTGGAGGGGGCCAGCACCGCCAATCAAAGAATTGAATATTGGTGGGGTTTCCTGCGTGGCCAGTGCATGGACTTCTGGTTAGCCTTGTTTTCAGACCTCAGAGACAACGGGCATTTTGATGGCGAGTTTCTGGACAAAAGTCTCCTGCAGTTTTGTTGTATGGGCCTCCATACAGGTGAGTTCATGAATAATGTTTTATTTTCGTTTTGTGCGCATGTGTATGTGAGTGAGAGAGAGGGGAGGGAGGACAGAAACGGGTAAGGGGGTGTTGGGAAGACAGACAGACAGAGACGGGAGGAAAGGAAAAAGAATGCTAAAGAGAAGGGGTAGAAAAGGGAAAGGAACAGAGATGGAAGGGGAGAGAGATGGAACAGAAGGGTAGAAACAGAGAGGATAAGAGATGGGGAGAAAAGGGGGGGGGGGATGAACAGAGACAGGGAGGGAGGGAGAGGGTGGGGTTGCTCATGTGTGAATGCTGTAATTTAGTGTTTTATTTATGTTCTGCTGGCACAGCTCTTCCTAAATGTATACATTTTCTACAGGATGAGTTGGATGACACTGCACAGGTGTGGAATGCACACAACATCAGGCCATCAAGAAACCTGAACGTCCCCAGCGGTCGGCCTAATGTGATGCATGCTGTTCCTGAACTTTAGCGAACAACAGATTTTCTCTCCCCTGTTGAAGATGAACACATTCAACTGTGCAAAAATGAATGTGTCTTTCGGCTGGCTGTACCATGTAATCCAGATATTTATGAACTCTGTATCATCTTTATGCCTGAGTCCCATCTTGCTCCACCAACAGATCCGTATCAGGCTGTGAACTTGTATTTGCACCTAAGAGAGGCCATCACTGCATCTCTCTAAACCACCCGACCCTCTCCACAGGATGGACACTTATTCCACTGCAGTGCGCCCCCCCCTCACCCTATCCAGAGAATGGACACTAAATTGTGGTGAACCTCCTGTTATTTTGTGTATTGTTAAATCTCTAGTGTTCCTTTTAAAAATACACAGGGATATCGGTTATTTACTGCACTCCTTTGTTTCTGTTATTACGCAATCCTTATGGTGATGCTATTGACTGAATTTACTTTTTGACCTGAAGGTCGTGTGTGCAAAGAGCTGTTAAATAAAAGTAGCCATGTGAAAGAACTTAACTATGTTGTTGAAACATTGAGAAACACAGAAGCACAAGGTTACTTTAAGATTTACTTTAATCATTCTTCACTTCCATGAATTAATGAACATTAACGTGATTCTTTAAAGTCAACAATTCCTGAAAAATTAAACCGGTGTTGGACAACTCGTTCTGAATGCTTGGTTAGAGTAAACAGATGGACCTGTAAGCAGTCATTTTCAAAACAACATTTTCACTTTCAACAACAAAAAAAAAACACCCTCATAAAACTCTGCTGAAGCATTTACTATGGTATGTGTAACTATGGAAGCAGATAGTTACCATAATCCAAATAAAAATGCAATAGCAGAAATGCTTTTAAATTTTAAGAACGAAGCTGCATTATTTGACTCATAATTAAAATGGTTAATAAGTCATTCAATCTGCATTTTCATTTTCTTCTTCAAGACTGCTCATTCTTGTACTTAATTCAAATGAAAAAGGAAAACACATTTGAGATTTAATTTTCAAAACATGCACCAGCAAAGAGTTACCAAAATTCAATATGAAATGTAAAATTCAAAAATGAAAAAGCAATAGCAGAATGCTTTTTCATTTTAAGAACGAAACTGCATTATTTGACTCAAAATTAAAATCATTAATAAATATTGCGATATGCATTTTCATTTTCTTATTCGTGTCGCACCTTTTATGACACAATCAAACTTTGAGATTGCGATTTCGTTTTCGAGTTGTGGTAACTCTTGTGCAGGGCAGGACCACGAAAATTAAAAAGCAATGCCCTCAGTTTTCTTTTTGATTGTGGCATAAAAGGTGCGACACGAATAAGAAAATGAAAATGCATATAGGAATATTTATTAATGATTTTAATTATGAGTCAAATAATGCAGCTTCGTTCTTAAAATGAAAAAGCATTCTGCTATTGCTTTTTCATTTTTGAATTTTACATTTCATATTGAATTTTGGTAACTCTTTGCTGGTGCATGTTTTGAAAATTAAATCTCAAATGTGTTTCCCTTCATTTGAATTAAGTACAAGAATGAGCAGTCTTGAAGAAGAAAATGAAAATGCAGATTGAATGACTTATTAACCATTTTAATTATGAGTCCAATAATGCAGCTTCGTTCTTAAAATGAAAAAGCATTTCTGTTATTATATTCTTATTTTAATTTGGATTATGGTAACTGCTTCCATATAAAACAAATACATCCATAAATATATACAATGTGAGAATTGTTTCTTGCAAGAGCTGCACTTCAACCCATGACCATCGATAAAAGTGTACACATCTAATCGTAAACAATCTGCTGCAACCTGAATTTCCACTTCTGTGTCTATAAACCAGTCACAGCTTGACTGATGGCTCTGAAGAAGCAGTTTCCATCAGCCTCTACATTCTCATTTGTACACGGCGAACCTAATGGCCTTTGCAATCAGAAATTGGAAAACTCGCACGGTCCAAATGAATCTTCAAGTTTTTGCAAAGGTCTAAACAAACAGCAACATCAAGGGGAGAGAAGTTACACTCTTCATTGGTCACAGCACTGACAAACTCTACGTCAGAATTATCCATGTCAAAGTGAGGAGTTTTGCTCTTCTGAAGTGACTCACTGTTGCCAGCTGGTGCTGGAATTTTAAACCGTGACCGGTTTCGCCTTGATGAAAAGAACCATGCAGAACCTTGGCTAATCTAATACCAGTGCCATGATCTGCCACTGCATCTTCACTAGTACTAACTGATGATGGATCACAAATCACATGTGCAAGGCGTAGAACGAGCGGAGCAGTCAGAGGCAACAGAAGAAGAAAGAAAAGCCTCCTTAGCTTAGTTGATCTTCTGTGTTGCCTCCTAGACGGTGCTGGCCTCCTCTGGCTTGGTGCTGGCAACCACGGGAGCCACAGGAACCACGGGCACAGCTCTGGTCATCTGTTTTTTTTTTTTTTTTTTTTTTTTTCCTTGTCCGGTCCGGCCATAATGACAAGCAGAAGTGTCTCTGAATGTCTATGATGGCTGACAGATTTTATTCTCAGAGGTAGATCTTGAGAGTGTGAGCCACGTGGGTGGTTTCAGGAGCTACCTCTTCAGTGGTTTTATTATAATGTTCTTGGTGACATTCTGGCCATGACCGGACTGAGGGGGATAGATAGGGAGGTGAGTAGAGGGGAAATGAGTGTGTGGGGGGGGAGGGGGAGGGGGGATGATGAGATGATGAGGGGATAGAGAGAGAGGAGTAGAGGAGGCAACTGGCAACAATATACAATTGTGTTAAGAGAGAACAAAACAGATCGTAAATATGCATAGCTAATTGTCAGATAGTACATATATACCCATACAAACATACATGCGAGTTCATTCAGTGATGTTAATAATAATAGCGATGATAATAATAGCAACGTTAATAGTAATAATAATAATAATAATAGTAATAATAATAATAATAATAATAATGTTGATAGTAATAATAACGATGATAATAATCTACTCATGGATCAATAAGACAATAAGCTATGCAATAGTGTACAACAGTGTACCCGCGCTTGTGAATATTTGTGTGTGTGTGTGCGTGTGTGCGGGTGTATGTGTATATTTGCATGTGTGTATACTTGTGTGTATGTGCATGTTTGCATCTGTGTATACGTGTGTGTGTGTGTGTGTGTGTGTGTGTGTGTATGGATGTGGTGGTGTGTGTATGGATGTGGTGGTGTGTGTACCTGAATGTAGGGGTGGGTGTGTTTAAGTACGTCACTGGAAGTAGGCTGCCAATTAGTGCGGTCTCCGAGGCCGCAACCGCCCCACGCCAGCGACGAGCCGGGGGGGGGGGCCCCGGACACGACATACCCACCGCAAAGCCGGCCAGGAAGAGGCCCGGAGCAGCAGGCCCCCGGGCCGGAGGGCACCCGCCCCACGAGGAGCCAGGGCAGGATGACAGGGAGGCAGATACCCCAAGGAGAAGGGACACCACCCAGGGCGGACAGGCAGCAGAGCCCGGCCCCCGGACGGGGGCCCCCCAGGGCAAGCGAGACCAGACTCATCCCCATGACAGGACCCAGCCCCTTCACCCACCGGGAGGATCGGTACCCAGGGCGGGCCCGGGCACCCAGAGGCCCCCCCCCTACGGACCCAGTATGGCACATCAACCGGCCCCCTCCACCCCCCACACCCCCCAGCCACCCCCACCGCCCCGGGACCCCCCGGCACCAGGGGACAGCCCCCCCCCGGCCCCCGGGGCCACAGCCGTACCCCCGCCCCCAACGCCGGCAAAGCGGGCCCCCGAGCGAGAGTCCCCCCTGGTTCCCCCTGTGTCCTGTAAAAGAAGAAGATAAATAATTAAAAAAAAAAAAAAAAAAAAAAAAAAAGATAAAATTAAATATTCAATCCGTGGGCCCCCGCCCACCATTGTCAGACCCCCGTGTCTCAGGTCGTCGTCGCCCACCCGCCCCCGAGCGGCGCAAGGGGACCACCCGGGCAGCGGCCCAGTCCCGGGATTGGGGGAAGGGGGACCCCGCCACAAGTGGCAAGGTCCCCATAAGCCCAGCCGGTCTCGCACCTCGGGGGCACCGGACTGCACAGGGCCCATCCAGGGTGGGAAAGATGTCGGGTCCGGCCCCCACTAGCAGGCCGACCCCACTGTGTGTAGGAGTGTCAGTGTGTGTATATGTGCACTTGCTGGTGTGTTGGACTATAGTGCGTTTAAAATGGAGGGGTGGTAAGGCCCTGGGGCAACCACACTGCTGCTGAGCAGGGCGGCGGCCGCAGTGCACGAACCCCCCCCCCAGGCCCTAAGTGTCTATAATGTTATTAAAATTGGAGAGGGTCTCGGATGGAGCGGTGGCCGACCCTCATCCAAAGCCCTAGTGATAATGTCAGTGGGTCGTTGGCTGCGTGGGAGCCAGGTCCTTGCCAACGAGGGTGCAGTCGGTGCCCCATGCAAGGGCGAGGAGACCGCACCGGGGGGAGGCCCACCAGGGACCCGGTCGCTGCCCATATCGAGTCCCCCGCGGTGCCCGGCCAGAAGGCCGGGCAGCGACCACCCAAGACACAAATCCCCAAAACAGAAGGAAAAATAAATATATAAATAAATAAATAAATAAATAAAAATAAAAATAAAAATAAAAATAAAATAAAATAAAATAAAATAAAATAAAAAAATAAATACACCCATTATGTGACCAGGGGGGACTCCCGGTTAGGACGCCCCCTCAGCGACATCGGGGCCGGGGACACCACAGGGATCCAGGAGCCAAAGGGGGGCCACCCCCCACCGCCCGAGGGCCCCGGGGCAGCGGCAGCGACCAGGGAGACGGAGGGCGAAGGTGGGGCAGAAGGCGCCACCCGGGCACACAGGAGCGGTAGCCGCCGGCCGCGCAGCCCCACCCCAGGCATGTGACCCCACCGTGTACGATCCAGCGCCAGTTCCCAGACACAGGGACGGACCAGTCCCCCCACCAACAGGAGGGCCCCCGGCCCAGAGCCAGGGACCGCCGCCCACCCACCCCAGCCGCCGCCCCCCACCCCGTGGCACCCCCCCCCAACCACCAGGCCCAGCCCCCCGCGTGGAAGACATCCCCCGCCGGGGCGCCCAACCCCCGACCCCCCACCAACCCGCAAGGCAGCCGAGCACCCCACGCCCAGCACCCCCCCCCCAGACCGCACCCAGCCCGCGGCAGCACGACCACGGCCGCCCACATCAACCAGCAGCCTCAGCTATTGATTGTTTATTGCTTAGTTATAGGATGAAGCAGACATTCCTACCAAGGAGGTGTGGTCTAACAGTAAGTTCCTATATTGTGCAATGTGCAGGTGTTGCTTTGTTTTCCAGTTTATGAGGATTGTTTTCTTAGCGATAGATAAGGAGGTGATCAGCATGCGAGATTCTGCCTTATCTGAGGTGATATCACTAAGGTCTCCTAAGAGACAAAAAGAAGGAGTGGCTGTGATGGTGTAACCGACCTGTGCTGATAGATCATTGCATACTATGTGCCAGAATTTATTTACTGGTGGGCAATGCCATACAGCGTGTAAGTAATTATCTGGAACATTAACTGTGCAGTGTGAGCAGGTTTGAGTGGTGGTCATGCCCATCTGAAACATCCGCTGTCCAGTGTAGTGGATCCTGTGGAGTACTTTAAAATGTATTAATTGTAGATTAGGTTGTTTTATCAGTGAAAAGGTGTTCAGGCAGATTGTTCTCCAGAAATTAGAGTGGGGCTGGAGAGACAGGTCTCTTTCCCACTTAGCAATGGGGATAGAAATAGTGCGATCTGTGTTTGTAAGGATTTTATATATCTTGGAAAGTAGTTTAGGAGGTGAGAAATTAAGGACCGACTGTACAGCCGGAGAGACCTCCATGTCTCTCAAACTTGTGTGTTCAAGTTTGAGTTTATTCTTAATTATGGACTTAATTTGCATGTATTCTAAGTAACAACTACTGTTAATTCCAAACTGTGTCACAAGCTCTTGAAATGGTCTAAAATTATTATTCTCTCTTATGTGTTTTACGTGAGTTATACCTTTATCTGCCCAATGTGTGAAGTTAAGTGCTTTTTTATTTTGTAGTAAATCAGGATTGTTCCAGATGGGCATACGACCGCACGGGAGAAGGGAAGAACCTGTGATTTTCAGAAATTCCATCCAAGCCGTCAGAGAGTGACTTATATTAACGCTTTTCATGCAGCTGTGGTGTTTTGGTGTGCTGATAAATGGCAAGTCTGCTAACTGAATATCACCACAATAGGCTTGTTCTATGACATGCCAGGATATATCATGTGGGCTAGGGTTGAACCACTTATGAATATACTTTATTCTGTTGGCAATATAGTAGTAATAAAAGTTTGGCAATTCTAGTCCCCCAGCATCTTTTGCTTTTTGAAGCGTCTTCAGACTGATACGGGGTGGTTTGTTTTTCCATAGAAATATTGTGACGTTTGAGTTCAGGGTTTTAAACCACTGAGCAGGAGGTTGATAGGGAATCATTGAGAAAAGGTAGTTTAGTTTAGGTAAAACCATCATTTTTACTGTTGCAACTTTCTCTAAAAGAGATATGGGTAAGTTTCTCCATCGAATTAGATCATTTTCTATTTTCTTTAATAGCGGGATGAAATTGAGTTGTATTAAGTCTGATAGGTTGGGAGAGAAATTGATACCTAAGTATCGTATGTTACCGGCTTGCAATGGTGCTAGAGTGGTTCGTTTAAATTTACAATTAAGCGGTAGCACCGTGGATTTTGCCCAATTTATTGAATAGTCTGAAATACAAGAGAAATTGTCAATAAGGCTGATAACTTCAGTAAGTGAGGATTGTGTATTTTGAAGAAATAACAATACGTCATCGGCATATAAGCTTATTTTATGGTCAGATGTTGAAGTTTGGACTCCTTTGATATTATCATTTTGCCGAATTGCAGCTGCCAGAGGTTCTATGAACATTGCAAATAGTGAAGGGGAGAGAGGGCAGCCCTGTCTGGTTCCTCGTTGCAGATTAAACCTTTGAGAGGTCTGGCTGTTCGTTCTGACTGAGGCGCACGGAGAGCTGTATAATGTTCGTATCCAGGATATAAATGAATTCCCGAAACCAAATTTTTGTAGTGTTGAGAATAAGAAACTCCAATTGACCCTGTCAAATGCTTTTTCTGCATCTAGCGAAACAATTGTTGTTTGTAGATTGTTGGCGTTAGTATAATCTATCAGATTGATAAATCTACGTACGTTGGAGGTTGAATCTCTACCTTTAATAAACCCTGTTTGGTCAGGATGGATTATATATGGAGTAATTTTTTCTAGTCGTCTAGCTATTGCTTTACAAATAATTTTAAGATCGGTATTGATTAATGATATTGGTCGGTAGCTAGTCGGAAGCGATGGGTCTTTGTCCGGTTTGAGTATGAGGCTAATGTTAGCAGAATTCATGTTTGATGGGAGAAGTCCAGTATTTAGGATCTCTCTAGCCATTCTATTATAGGTCGGACCAATAGTAGGCCAAAGTGCCTTATAAAATTCTACTGGGAAGCCATCAGGTCCTGGGGCTTTATTTACTGGCATTTGTGCCAAGGCTTCTTCAAATTCCTCCTGAGTGAGATCTGCGTCCATTGTAGTAGCCTGTTCCTGATTTAATTTAGGGAGCACAATACTATTCAGGAAGTTATCTATTGAGGCTTCTGAAGGATTATTATCGGAGGAATATAATTTTTTGTAGAAATCTCTGAAGCATTGGTTAATTTCTTCTGGGTTATGGGTTAGTTTGCCATCCAGGTTTTTGATGGAGGAGATTGTTGCTTTTTCTCTGTTTGACTTTAGCTGGCTCGCTAAGAATTTGCTAGAGTTATTATTGCATTCAAAGTTTTCAAGGCGTAATCTTTGCATTTGGAACTTGTTTTTTTTATCTGTCAGTTTGGCTAATTCTGTTTTTAGTTTGCATAGCTCTTTCCATACGTCTTCTTCCTGTTGGATGGCATATGAAGATTCTAATGTTTTAATATTATTAACTAATTCAGACTCCAGAGCTAATTCTTTTTTTTTTTTGTGGCATGAATAAGATATTATTTTGCCCCGCATTACTGCTTTAGCTGTTTCCCATAGAACATGTACAGGAGTTTCATGCAAGTCGTTAATTTGTAGGAATATTGTCCACTCCTTATTAAAGTATTTTATAAAATCTGAGTCTATGAGTAATGACGTGTTCAGCCTCCAATTCCAGATCGGTGCTCTAGGTGCCTTTGTAGAGACGGAGATAGAGGCAGGTGCATGATCACTAATAGTGATGGAGTGGATCCGGGCTTCCCGGATATCTGCCAAGAGTGAGTTGCTGGTGATAAAGTAGTCCAAGCGTGAGTATGAGTGGTGAACAGAAGAGAAAAAGGTGTACTCTCTGTGAGTTGGGTGGTTTGAACGCCAAGGGTCTGATAAACCAAAATCACTCATATACTGTTTTAATGTGTCTGCAGCTAATGAGTGTCGTTGGCTAGCTGAGGTGTTGGATCTATCAATATCAGAGTTTAACACTAGGTTGAAGTCACCCCCTACTATGAGTGTTGTGTTTACATGTGCAGAGAGTGATAAGAAAAAGGCATGGTAGAAAGAGGGATCATCCACATTTGGGCCATAAATACTAGCAATACAGTAATCTTTATTGTCAATGTTAGTGTTGATTATTATATATCTTCCATTAGGGTCAGATATTGTACTATTTATAATGAAATTAAGTCTCTTATTGATCAAGATAGCCACACCTCTCTGCTTCGAGTTGTAACTCGCCGAGTAGATGTTTGGAAAAAGGGTCGATTTTAGATTATGTGCTGTAGTGTTTGTTAAGTGAGTTTCCTGTAGTAGGGCAATGTCGGCTTCAAGAAAATTCAAATGGTTGAGAATTTTAAATTTTTTGTCCCTGGTACCTATACCCCGCACATTCCAAGTGACGAACTTAAGGGAGGTCATGTTTACTATATAGACCTAGAGTGGTGTATGTGTTAGTGTGTGTGTTACGTGTGTGTGTGCGTGCGTGCGTGCGCGCGTACAACTGCCAATGTAAACAAACATCGTTGCAATCTGTCACGATGAACATTGTTACCAGAGAGAGAAGAAGTGAGGAAGAGACATTAGTGCAGTTTGAGGGGAGGGATATTGAGGGGGGAGAGTCAGTTTGAAGCTGAAAAGTCATACTTTGACTGAAATGGCGCTTACGTGATTATCATTGACAACAATATTGGCATAAGCTGCGTTAATACGATATTACCTGTTGTCTTGAAGCCTGTGGAGAGAACGGTTAGTACAACCACGGAGTTGACTTGCTATCGCGGTAGAGCTGACCGTTGACAAACAGTTTGTCTACCGCGACAACCGCTTTAGAGCCTTCAGCGAGGAACCTTTTCCGGATCGGGAAGAGGACTCTTCGTCGATCCAGAATCTCCTTTGGAAATTGATCGTTCACTCCAAAATCGGTTCCGCGAAGTTCCCGTCCTCGGCTCTTTACCAGCATTTTTTGC
The DNA here is from genome assembly GCF_046127955.1 of Nelusetta ayraudi. Lineage (NCBI taxonomy): Eukaryota > Metazoa > Chordata > Actinopteri > Tetraodontiformes > Monacanthidae > Nelusetta > Nelusetta ayraudi. The sequence goes on from NW_027466086.1 coordinate 202,185, forward strand.
TTGAAATGTTCAAATTTTACCACGATGGGTCTCGGCCGGCGGCTGTCAGGTTTCTTCCCTCCAAGACGATGTACCCGGTGGAAGGTGATGTTCTTGACGGTCTCCGTAGGAAGCTTCAGATGCTTCGTTAAGAAGTCCGCTACCGTCTTCTCCGGGTCTTCTTCCGCCTTTTCGGGGATCCCTGAGAACACCAGGTTGTCTCTCATGCTGCGCGCCTGGAGGTCTAGGACTGTTTCTTTTAAGTATTTATTGTCTTTAGAGAGTTGGCTCATTCCCTCAGTGAGAGATTTAACCGACCCTCGCAGCTCCTTGTTTTCTGCGGCTAGTGAGACAACCTGTAGCTGGCTGAATTCCAGCGACTCGCGCATCGCCTGGAATTCCTTGTGGAGTGTTTCCATTAAGTTTAACCTGGCATCAACGCTGGAGAGCCTTTGTTCGATCGACAATAATATGTCAATCGAGGAATTGCCGGGTGGTGAAATTGTTCCGGGGGAGTCTTCGGGACGGCTTCGCTTGGAAGACGGCGTTGACGTTGGCGTTGGCGTCTTGCCCGTCTTCCCCATAACTCTTCGGTCGAAGATGTCGTCTAGATATTTTTCCAGATCGGCTAAGCTCTCCTCGTCCTCCAGGCTTCTTATCTCTTATAGTTTTTAATCTATTTTATAAATATATGTAATTCGGCAAAATAGTCAGGTAAAGTTTGTTTACTACTGACAGGGTGTCGCCATTTTGGATTGCGCCGACGGTCCGAGAATCTCACAGCATCACGCGAGACCGCGTACCAGTATCAATGCAACCCGTTGGCACAGCTCTGGTCATCTGTGGTGTCGCCTCCACCTGATTAAAATAAGAAAGATGTGATTTTATGCCAATAAACATAGAAAGGAAAACACTAGGCTTTATATGATCACGATTTTTGTGCCGATCACCGATCAGTGAGTTTAAAAAAACGATCACCGATCACCTTAAATATTGGCACCAGCCAATCACCTTTCCGCACCTGGAACAAGCAAAAAAAAGGGAACGCAGGATCTACTGCGCCATCTAGTGCCCAAACGGACACACAGCAGACAAAAGGAACTGACAACAATGTAAACCCAAATCTATACATTTACATAACACTTGGATACAAACAAATAAACATGTCGATGCTGTGAAACTACTTTGGAGGAAATGAGACAGATTAAAAAAGTTTCAACACGACCATGACGTCATTGATCGGTGATTCATGACATGACGCCCGATCATGAACGTTTCAAAAAATGCCAAATATCGGCCGATCCGATACAGCCGATAAGATCGGTGTAAAGCCTAGAAAACACACACAGGTGATGAAGTGGAAATGAATAAGAACAAACCTGCTGCACTGCTGTGACATTGCTGGAGGCAGACTCAGTCATGTGGACAGTTGAACGTGTTGCACACACCTGCAAATACAAGGAAACAAAGTAACGTTTAAAGAACTGCATTTATTGTCCTATCACAAAGATGCACACAATGAAATACACATATCCCAAATACCAACATGTCACTTGTTTGTTTTGGTTTTTGAGGCAACGCGTGCTGATCGACGTCTCAGGCTGGACATCTGGAAGAACATAAAGAAATGAATTCATAAACAAAGTAACACACTAATTAAACTGTACATGTACTGTACATATGTGATCTTGTGTTGATAATAGGGGTGGGGCGATACAGCTAACCCACGATTCGATACTGTGACGATATTTGGCCCACGATAATGACAACATCACGACACAAATTTTGCAGACGATATGTGACTGAAAAAGAAAAAAATACCCATAAAAAGGAAAATGCCTGTGATCTTGCATTTATTCCAAAACTTTGTATAATGTACAAACAAACGTGCACTGCACAAGCAAACATATTAAAGTGCATGAACATTAATAACTTTCATGTAAACAAGGACAGTGCTTTCTGGTAATGTAAAGTCAGTAGCAACTTGTCTTATCTCAACTTGGGGACTTGGGATATACAAACCGACGGGAAGATGAGAGAGGGAAAAAAATCCTTTCACTGCCCCGATTCTGAAAATCAATAAAAAAATGATGCAGACAAAATAAATAAATAAATAACCGCGTCCCCAAAATATACAGGACAAAGTGAAGTGCGTCCCCCATCAGTTCATTACGGGACAGGCTTTTTAGTTGACAAATATGGGACAATCGCGTATTTTACGGGAGGGTTGGCAACCCTATCTAGACCACAGACGGAAATTAAATGAGGTTTTGTCATTTTCCCTAAAAAACAGGACAAATTGTGTCCCGGGAGAGATTTTATCTTTCCCAGGACAGGTGGTGAAAAAAGAGAACAATTCTGAGTAAGACGGGACGGGTGATAGCGAACGAGGCAGCTCTGCAGATTCGTAGTGTTGCCATTGTATTTTACCTTCGCAAAAAAGTTCTTGCAGATTGCATATTCTTTATGAAGTTTCCTCCCGTCATCCGTCTCGTAAAAGCCAAAGTGGGTCCACACTTTAGAGTGGTAACTTGCGGGTGGGTCTTTGATTTGTTTTCCGTTGTTGGTATTTTCCGCCGTTCTTGCATGTGCTCTTCCGTTGTTAACTCGTCTTATTCACCGGCCGCTGCTTACGCCTACTTGACTCTTACGGGATTAGCGCCCCCACAAACAGGACAGGAGAGATTAATAGTTGACGGTGACAACGGGGTAAATCCATAATGTGTGTTGAAATAAAATATTGATATTTGCCATCAGTGTATCGATTATTTATTGCGACAGAAAGCACAACAATATTAGTTGATAAGTGTATGAATAATTGTGTGAATGTTACCGTGGCAGCTGGGGAAACCCTGCCAGATGACTCCACGACGGTCTCCATGTGGTCCAGCAGCACAGCCTCACTGAACCACACGGGATTGGACGGGATGTCTGTGTGAAATGCAGTCTCAACAACTGTTGGTACTGTCTATAAAAAAAGAGGAGAGGAAATCAGAGTCAACTTAGGATAAGTGTTCATTTTTAAAATAAAAAGTTGCACAGTTTGACAAATACACGATTGGGGGGAAAAAAAAAAAGAGGGATGAACAGGTTACATCAACCTCCTGTCCAACAAGAGTCCATTACAGGTCCATACACTGGCATGTAGACAGGACCTGTCACAACCACTCTGGGAGACACCCTGGGTCATGATTGGTTGTGGCACAACACCCCTGGCCTAGGTGAAGGGGGTGCGAGCTGATGGAGCATGCAGCATGCAGACGCTCCACCAAAATCAGTCCTGAGGTGCACCTAAACAGAAAACAACATGTTAACACATATTTGTCATATCAAATGAAGAGCAAGTAAGGCTGAAGAAGGCAAAACTTACACCATCATAACACCACCATGTACAGCTGACGAAGGGGGAGGTGATCGGCCATATACACAAATGTTAAACCTGGAAGAAGTGTCACATAATCAATTATGTAATCACACAATTCTAAGAAATATCTGTTAGCACAGTGTCACTGAAGAGAAAAAAATACAACAAAAATATGTATTTTACACACCCATGCGTGCAGCAACACGATGATATACTTGACGTAGCGCTGTTTGTAGTTCTGGCTTGACAGTCAGGCGAGGTGGAAAGTCAAGCACAAACACCTACAAAATAGTTGTATATATTAAAAAAAAACCCAAACAAACATAAAAATGCAAAATAAATTCATGAATATTCTTGTTATTGAACTATGGATCATGGAATTACTTGATATTGATAAAACAAAGTGGCGATGACATTCATGTGTTCAAATTTGTTTGTCACAGCAGATAAACAAACCTTGGGCCAGCGGTCCAACACAGTTGCCAGTAGCGCAGCAAAATCCTGGGCGGAGTCTGTTACAAGCCCGTGTTCAAGGTTGTTGCCCGGGGAGAGAACACAAAACCATCCACAAGTGGACAGAGATGTGAGTCTCCCACCACCAGAACAAAAACATAAAGAAACTCGTGGCTTGACAAAATCACGACCCATACCTTCTTGTCTGGTTGCTGGGCCTTAAGAACGAACTTGCACTGTTTTGTCAGTCAGGAGCAAAACGGGCCATCTTCGCACCCAGGTCGCTGACCAGTTCTGCGCCCTGTGTAAATTGACAAAAAAGAAAAATCTAAATATGTTTTTGTAAGATTTATTTGGAATACAACATAACAACACAGGCAGAACATGAAATCATGAACGTGGAAGTACTCACGACGTTCAAAGTCCTTCCGAGGTGGAAAAGGTGTCCAATCCTGTTTTTGCTCCAGGCGTCGTTTCATGGCCAGAGAGCGACGGAATGCCTTGGTGTTCGGCATCTGAACAATGAAATGAAAGATTGTGTCATTTTCAATGAAGGACAATGATAACACAAGTTTACAGAAAGGTTTCTGTACCTTTGCAGCTGGAGACGATGAGCTTAAATCAATAAAGCAAAAGAAAATGTGTATGTGTACTCTTGGACCCTAACCCTAATGCCATACAAGTCTATGGGGTGAAATTTCAACTTTGTCCTACAGATATGGGGCTACTTGCTTTTTCATCAGGAGCCCCCAAGAAGCACCCACGCCAAATTTGGGGCTTCTAGTACTTGAGGAACCCCAAAACCCTAACCCTAATTTCAGCTAACCCTAACCCTAACCCTAGTTTCAGCCTTATTGTTAACCCTAATTCAATGCAAGTCTATGGGGTGAATTTTCAACTTTGTCCTAGAGACATGGGGCCACTTGCTTTTTCATCAGGAGCCCCCAAGAAGCGCCCACGCCAAATTTGGGGCTTCTAGTCCTTGAGGAACCCCGAAACCCTAACCCTAATTTCAGCTAAGCCTAACCCTAACCCTAGTTTCAGCCTTATTGTTAACCCTAATTCAATGCAAGCCTATGGGGTGAATTTTCAACTTTGTCCTAGAGACATGGGGCCACTTGCTTTTTCATCAGGAGCCCCCAAGAAGCGCCCACGCTAGATTTGGGGCTTCTAGCCAATGAGGAAAAATTTGGAGCAGACACGACAGGGTTACAGCTGAGAAGGCACTTAAGATCCTCAAAGGACTGTTGCCACTAACTAGACCAAACAAATGGTTTCAATGGACTGGTTAATTCTTCTCTCGTGGCCAGCAGCTCCACTGCCTTAGTGCTGGAGATGCCCGCTCAGGGGCGTCGCCAGGAATTTTGGGCCCCCTTCAAAAAAACAAAAACAAATGGGCCTCCTTTGCACAGCGCTTGTCAAAAGCTTCACATCACTCTAAAAATACAGTATAGTTCAATAATAGTGCTTGAGTCCATCTTGACAGTGTCAATGTATTTTTATTGTGAATTCTCCACTAAGCAAACTCTTAACATTGATGAATGATTCATGAAAAAAACACTTGATGTCTCTCGGACAAAGTTGAGCTTTGACCTTCATAGACTTGCACTGCATTAGGGTTTAGCGATAAGGCTGGAATTAGAGTGAGGGTTTTGGGTTTCCTCATGGACTAGAAGCCCCAAATTTGGCGTGTGAGCTTCTTGGGGGCTCCTGATGAAAAAGGAAGTGGCCCCATGTCTCTAGGACAAAGTTGACTTTTGACCCTCATAGACTTGTATGGCATTAGGGTTAGCGATAAGGCTGGAATCAGAGTGAGGGTTTTGGGGTTCCTCATGGGCTAGAAGCCCCAAATTTGGTGTGGGTATGTCCAGGAGGATCCTGATGAACCTGAAAGTGGCCCCATGTCCCTAGGACAAAGTTGACCTTTGACCCTCATAGACTTGTGTGGCATTAGGGCTATCGATATGCGATACAAACCTGGTGAGTTTAAGACTTAGTGACTCTACGTACATGAATGTATGGGGTACCCCGTCCTTACCTTGTTCCAACCTTCCCTCCACAAACCTGGCTGTCCAGTGCCGAAGTCAAAGTGAGAGAGAGAACAAAGAAGGAGGAGGGCCTGTGACGCCGCTGCTGATTGGCTCGTTGGTCGGTTGAATGAGCCAATTCTAGAGCTCCCCTCGGTGTCCACACACTGCAAAATATATCTAAGAAATAAACACTTAAATTGAGAAAGAACAGGCTAGAAACAAGTCAAATTATCTGCCAATGCAGTAAGATATTTAGACTTGGTAAGATTTCTTAAAATAAGACGATATATCTAGGCATTTGAAGAATGGAAAAACTCTTGAAATAAACAGTAAAGCACTCATTCCAAGGACTGTACTCTGTACTGTAAGTCAAATAAACTTGATACTAGCTTCTCAATTCTTTTTTCACGTTTGCTTCTTTCTTAATTTGAATGAAAAGATCTTAAAACCAGAGGTACTAACAGTGCAATTCTTCTTAATTTAAGTGTTCACAATATTAGCTTTTTTTTCTCAAAATGAGACAAAGCATCCACCCCCCCTACGCCCACTCCCCCCCAAAAAAAATAATTAAGCAAACAGAATTAATATTGTCAACAACTATTTATTCACTTAAATTGCTGACAGTGCCTTCACTGCCTTGTAATAAAAACGTCACTAAGGCATTGCATCTTAAAACAACCTCAAGCAATCATTTCTAGAACGCAAGTAACAATTGTTACAATATTCACCGTCATCATTATTGAATATTGATTCAGATTCCCTGACACTCAGTTACACAAAAAAAAAAAAAAAAACAGCATGGGGACAGCATATAGTGTTCCTATCACCACTGATAACATGTTTGTTCCAACAGACTCCCACCCACCCTCAAGTTACAACTACCAGGGGAGTGTATCACTACCTATGCCTAGTACACAGCTATACTCCCCAATTTCCATTCTGCCATGGTCTTTTTTGTATGAGGCTGTGGTGTCTCACTCATGGATAGTGTCCTGTAGCACTTCTGTCTGAATGACAGAGAGAAGGGTTGCCACACACTTTTGGATATGTGAGGTGCAGGGCATAGTCGTAACCCATCAGATGAAGCAGACGGTCACTCAAGTCTTCCTTGGCAAGCGTGGTGGCGGGAGTGGCTCCAACACAGATGAGACAGCGGGTCCCATCAAACAGCAACACAGGAAAGACCTCTTCTGCGAGTACATTATGGGATCTTCTGTTGGCTAAAGAAAAAGAAGAAGGAAACGCCACATCCATGCATGGAACTATGAAGTGTTGAATGTGAGAAAATGCGAACACCTGAATGACATGAAGCAGTGCCTCACTGGCATGTCCCAGCTTCTTCGGTGGTGGACTTGGTGAAGGAAAGAGTGTGGGGAGTGGCCTGAGCAGCGCGATGGAATATTCCACTGGAATAGAACAAATCAACTTTGAGTTCAAAGTTAGTCTTCCTAAAAATGAGTCCTATTAGGTTTGTGTTGATCACAAAAAAAATCTTATTTTTTCAGCATGAAGAGTATTACCATTCTGCATCTATTCATTCAGCGCAACATAAACCATCCTATGTCCAAGGAAACAGCTACACAGTCAATTAGAGACACAGCAAAATGACTCGACTGAACTACATCCAGCGTTATGCGTGGCATCATCACTTGATTTTTTTCCCAAACACCATAAAATTACACATTGGTGCAGAAGTCTTCTCATCTCATTTTTTAGTTCATCAATGAATTTTCTGTTGCCCTTATCCAGAATGCGCCACAGCTCATTCATCGCCTATTAATGCAAGTCAGTGTTAAAATCTGCAAAAATGCTTGCTTAAATGGACATGAATGGACATCCGGTTTGGATGTCCATTTAATTTCTCCTCAATCTGGCAGGGAAAAAAAAATCATCATATTAAGGTCACAATTAGGACAAGCTAGCCTTCCGACTCAAGGTCCGTTTTTTTACAATGCCCATCTGCCATGGATCCCAAAGTTCCCATGCAATTAAAAGTTGTGACACCTTATCTGAATGATAACCCTAGACAGCTCAACGGATTGCTAGTCATACAGACAACAATCAAAATTGGAGTGAAACTTGTAACCACAATGCCTGCAACATGGTGGTACTTATGGTAATAATCATCAAATACCAGTGTTCTTTGTGACAAAATGACAACATCTGATAGGATTGTGCCACCTTGAACTGCAATCAACTTAAATTTTGATAAAAACAAGCAAATTGTACCTAAACTACATCTTCAATCAATCCAATTTGAGCACCCTCTACCCCATAAACTGAAGATACTGCAATACAAACTTGGTAGTACAGTATTTCGTCATGCCACATATAACTAGGAATGCTAATTGCTTGTTCATATGACTAGAATTGCAGTACATCAATCCAATACAAAATACACACTTGTGACACTTGTCATCAAGCTCATAAATCCATCGAGTCGAGATGAGCACGTGCACGGAGTCGGACTCCGTGAGTTCACATAAACAGAGCATTGCGTTTGCATAAATTATGCACGGCTATCGAGCAAGAAGCCGAGTCCGATTTGGTGCACACAACCACACTATAATGCCTCTCAATGTCCTAACCCATGCCACGCAACACAAACGTGAGGGACCGATTTGAGTTTCTCACGGGACCAGCAGTGAAGTCACAACCGTCGCCCCACATGAAATGTCGCAGCAGGAGCCTGAGGATTTTCTGAGTCAACATGCTGATCAACAGGTAACGTAATGTTGGCTTCCTTGACGACATTAGACAACTCCCTGTTTATATTTTATCCATATTTTAGTACAAAGCCTCCTTGTTTTATGATCTGCTCCTGTTTGACTTGTTCGGTTTTTGTTTTGACATTATGCTGTTTATTGTGTTTATTTCAAATTAACAAGAAGTACCGGTACAGATAGTAGGAACTTAATATAACACTTGCGTCAAACAAAGAATAACTAACTGTACATATCATGTCTACAGGAAGGAGCTGGTACATTAAGTGAGAATATTCATGAATATTAAGAGAAGATATATTCAAGGTTGTCCTGAGGTCAACTGTACCAACCATTGCCAGACCTTATGGAGCAATTTGATGTTATTGTACAGTAAAAATGGAATATTGGAGCTGTCGCAAAAAAAAAAAAAAAAAAAAGCCAACTTTAAGGCTTAATATCTCCAAAATGATACTGTACATATGCTTGATAATGACTGAGGATATAGTCAGGGTATTCCTCAGGTCAACTGTACCAACCACTGACAGAAATTATGGAGCAAAGCAATGTTACTGTACAGTAAAAAATTGAGTACTGGGCCCTTTTTGCCTGTTTGAAAAGCTAAAAAAAAAAAAGGAAAACAACAACTTTGAGGCTTAATATCTCCAAAATGGTACATTAAATATGCCTTATAATGATTGAAGATATATTCAAGGTTGTCCTGAGGTCAACTGTACCAACCATTGACAGAGCTTATGGAGCAATTTGATGTTATTGTACAGTAAAAATGGAATATTGGAGCTGTCGCAAAACAAAACAAAAAGCCAACTTTAAGGCTTATTATCTCCAAAATGATACAGTAATCAATCACATTTAGAAATCAAATGTTTCTAAATGTCAAGTCAGTAATGTCAAGTCAGTGCTTGATGTGTCATCAGCAGGCGTCGGCGGCAGTAATGGGGCATCGGCGGGTTTCGGGCGGAATCGCCAGGCGTTGGGAAGCGTTGGCGGGTGTCAGGGGCTCGTGGCCAGGTGGCGGACGTCACGGCAGGCAGTGGCCAGGTGGGCTCAGTCCCGCAAACGCTGCTTACAGCTTTAATTTTGTATTGCTTTGATAACATTGTTTAAGTTGAGTTTAAATTTACACTATTTTTTTTCTTAGCTGCTAATTGTTCAAAAATGCTGATCTTAATAGTGTGTTTGCACAGTAAATGTTATGGCACTTTAATTCATATGGCAGTACATTTAAAATAACTGGCCGTCAAGTTCCAGGAACTGACAAACTGCACTGAGTTGAGTGAGATTCTCCAAAGGAACTCCAGTATAAATGTGGACTTTACATTCTAGTCCCCTGTGAAGAAAAACCCAAAAGTGAACGTTTTTGTGCCTCACCCTTTCTAACTGGGACATTTGCAAGGGAACGCAGACTGGTTATGCTGCTCCCTGATAAAAGAAAAATGTTTCTGCTGTTACCTCAGAAATTGCCCGTTATTATTGTGGCTCAGGATTTTGTAGGTAGATTTTTTTTATTTTTCATAAGGAACAGGATAACAGTAATGCCCTGGCATTGGCAATAAGCTTTAATTTTGTATTTGCATTTTTTTTAACTTTAGATTTACATTAAAAATGTTTCTGTGTAAAGTGCTGATGTTAAGTGTTTGCACGATAAATGTTATGGTGCTTTTGTTTATATGGCAGAACATTTCAATTAAAGTGTATGAAAGACTTCTTTTAAATTCATTATTGGCTTTTGCGTAAACGACGTGATTAATTGTGATTGATCAGATAAATCATGCGATTAATTGCGATTAAAATTTTTAATCGTCGCCCAGCCCCAGTAAAAACATTTTTCTGGTGCCAGCATTTCGTGAGGCAGAAGTTGATTCATACTTCAGTGCCTTGGAGCGAATAGCTTCGCCACTCAACTGGCCAAGAGACATGTGGCCTGTCCTTCTCCAATGCAAGCGGGTGGGAAAAGCACAGGAGTTGGTGTCTGCTCTTTTCTTAGAAGACAGCCTGCAATATGATGTTGGAAAGGAAGCAATTTTTCCTGCTTATGAGCTTGTTCCTGAGCCCTACCGGCAAAAATTTAGGAACCATAGAAAATCTAGTGGTCAAACCTTTGTCGAGTTTGCATGGGAGAAAAGCAACCTCTTTGATAAATGGTGTGCAGCTAATGATGTCAAAAATGACTTTGAGTCACTCCGTGAGCTCGTTCTTTTAGAAGATTTTAAAGACTCTTTGCCAGAGAAGGTGGTAATGTTCTTGAATGAACAGAAAGTGTCGTCATTGTCCAAGGCTGCTGTCCTCGCAGATGAGTTTGTGTTGACCCACAAAAATGTCATCTCATCTTCCCCCCCGATCGGACACGCCTTCTGCTTGTCGTCCCACAAGAGCCGAGTCTAGCCACCTCCCCCTTGAAAAGGCTAGAGGGAAGGGACTTCTGGTTTGGCCATAAAGCGGTAGACTGCGCGACACCAGGCCTCTCGACCGTCTAGGGTAAAAACTCCCCGAAAACTTGAATAACTATTGTCAGATATCATATTAACTACAAAGTGATCGACGGTGGCGGAGGGGCCTGCGGCACTCGGTGCCCCGCACTACGACGGAGTGGCAGTGCAAGGAGGGATCCTGGAGGGGCTACGCATCAGCAGCGACACGAGCCAGAGAAAAGCTACAAGAGTTTCAAAGATTCTTTGATTAAATTCAGAGAATAAAGGGAAGAAAGCTGGTAGGGGTGTTCTAGTATGACCGGTGTTTTTAGTTGACAAATTATTAAAATTGAATTCCCATGTTAATAGAAAAGAGACTGTGGGAAGTCCGGGTCGCTCCTTTTTTTCTAACGTTGGACTCATTTAGAACGACTAAAATACTCATTGCAGGTTCAAGTGTCATTTCTAAGTTAGGTTAGATTTTTGACTGCCTTCACGCGGGCCGGACAGAGACACGCCGTAATTTGGCCATTCCTGATCTACAGGAAACACATCTCTCTCAGCAAGAGCTAAATCAACATGATTTAAAAGCTAAACTCAACACAACTAATGGCAACAGAAGTCAGACCCGCCTGTCGAAACTTGTCAACGTCTCTCTAGCCGAACTCGGGATGTTTGATGTTTGGAGGGACCTCCACCCGTTACAGAGGACTATTTTTTTAATTAACATTACAGACAGATACAGAATAGAGGAATGTAAAATAGGAACGACTGACTTGTACTGACACAGTATTAATTACCTAATTATTTGTCTAAATAAGAGGAAGAAAAACACACTTTGGAGATTAAATATGGGTATGCTAAATAATCCAAAAACACTGGAGGAGGTTAAGAAAGAGATTAAATGCTCTATGGAGGAGAACATAGATAGTCCAGTAGACACTACCATACTGTGGGACACAATTAAAGCTGTGATGAGAGGGAGGTTAATCGCGAGGGCAGCCTATCAAAAAAAGACTAGATGTGGTGAGGGGGAGGGTCTGGCGGAGGTGGAGACAATTCAGATGCTGGGTATAAAGGAAAGTTGGGGGGGGGGGGGGTTGCCTGAAAATGCCACCTGGGGAGTTGCAGGAAGAGCTTAATCGGACTTTGCAATAATTCGGTTTTCTCGTCCAATCGGAGTTCTCACCTTGTCCCCCTATACATGCAGCTGAGAAATTTGAATTACTGACGGGAACGTGTCCTCCTCCCAACAGTAGGGGGTGGAGTGAGCCTTTTCAGCTGGTCAGCTGCTTTCGGTTGACATATTACATCATTATGATATAGAATGATAGTTCATAATGTACGTGTTACTTACTTTGCAGATAAGCTGTACCCTATTTCTTGTGCTCATGGTTATCTGAAAAGATAACCATGAGACAAGAACGTTGTTTGCTGTTGGAGGGCTACAACAACACAATGTCTTCGATGCTACGCTTTGTGCCGTCGCTACGGACCCCAAACTCTCGTTCTTGTTGGATGCGGGTTCTGCGCAGACTGGTGGGAGAGTTTGTGTACAGGTTTTGCAAAGGAACGGTGTCTTCAGTTATACACACGCTCATTAAAGTGCCGACCGTAGAGGAAGCTTGTGCCACTGCACGCCGTTTCCAGCAGAATAACAGCGAAATTATCGAAATGAAAACAAATCAGAAAAACATCTCTTTGCTGTGCTTTTATTTACAAAGTTGAAATTCTTCTAACTTACAAAAAATGTGAACGAAAAGGTAGAAATATAAATACGAAGGAATACGTATTTGTTCAGGGGTGCGCAAAGCCGGAGCCCTGCATTTGCTGCGCTACCCTTTTTAAAAAGGTCTCCGTTGCGTGTTATTTTAATATGTCCATCTCTTTTAGAAGAGAAAGCATCGCCCCGGTCTCATCCTCTCTACAAATGTCAACATTCTTATTCGCGTTTGCCAGGTTGTTTCGCGCCGAAGGCAATAATTCAAATTTCTCTAGTACCATGTAAACGCACTGAGGGACGCAAAGATTGCACTCCGGCGCAGGTGTGATTGATGACGCGAAGGTGGGGGCAAACCCACCTGCCACATAGTTAATTAATTCAATTAATTAATTAAAGTGCTTTTTGAACCTTTGGCCGCTCCGTAGATTGTGGAAACGGGAAATGAATTGACTCACAGCACACAGTCACATGCTTGCAGCCGGCTTGTAAGCACAGCAAAAAAAAGAAAAAGACACTGAGCGTATATGAGCACTAGGAAGGACTAACATGGATAAGGCGTCAATTGTAAATGGAAAGTTCCACTTAAAAACCCTGCCAGAGGGCAGTCTTGACAGGACAAAAGTGATATGCATTTACTGTAAAGCTGTATTTAGTTTCCACCGGAGTACGAGCAGTCTTACGTTTCACTTGTCTGCGAAGCATACAGCTGACGCGGAGAGCCCTCCGCCCCCTTCTGAGGTAAAGCAAACCACGTTGGATGGTGTGGCACGGAGACCACTGGCCGCGTCCACCACACGCCAACTTTCAACAGCGGGGGCTAAATGGGTGTGGCTACGGCTTGCAGGCCAATTAATGTGGTGGAGGACGAGGGTCTGCGCGATATCATATTATTATACTGACTATGGATGAATATGACACTGACTGGATGATTATGGCACTGACTGTGGATTACTATGGATGCTGAACAGCTGTTATAGGCTATACTGCCTAACTGCACTATATCAGTTGAGTCCTGTACTATATTGCACTGCCCCCTGTTTAATGCACACTTTATTTATTGTTTTGATTTAATTTAATTTATTTTGTGCATCACAGCTTGATGCAATGCATAAGTGTCATCCTTTTGTCTTAATGGCTGCTGAAAAAAGGGGATGAATAGTTCAAGTTGGAGTTGAAAAGTAAAATAGAGAAATTTTGGTAGTACTAGTAATCATTACTATGTAATGTTACAGTTATGCCCATCTGTTATCTTTGTTGGGCTTGAGTTTATGATTATTTTTTTTACCCTGTGCATCTTTTGTTTTGTTAGTAGTACTTGTCATTGCTCCAACACGAATAAACATGCTGCATCCCACTAGATGGCGCATTTGCCTTATTTACAAGCACCACGGTCATCGGAGCTGATTGCTGACACTCTCAGCAGCGTGCATCTACTAAGGTCTACTAAGATTCCACAATCTATTACACCTCGTGAGCAAAACAGGCTACAGGTAAAATTAAACATCTTCAGTTGAGCAACTCAGGCAAGTTAAACTGATTTAAAAACAAACAAACACTATAATACTAGGAAAAGAATCCTCTATATGTCAATAAATACAACAGATTGAGTATTCATAAAAAAATAAAATGCTTACTTTAAATAAGAAAATCCAACAAACCAACAAGTGCAACACTAAAAAGCAAACCAACAATCAAAATAATGCTTAATTGCCTTAGTTTCGTCCCACACTTATCAGCTTAGCTACTAAGAATAACACACATTATTCACCTGGACAGAAGGAGGTTCTGAGGAACGTGTTGGTCCTGGAGCTTCCTGGTCAGGATGTTCGGGAGATCCCTCTGGCTCAATGTCTGGAGCGCCAACATATTTTAGAATTGCTCCTGCAGAGACAAAGCTCATTAGATCATCAAGCAAAACAGATCAGAAGCGCATTTTCCTATTTTATTATTACAGTGATGTTGCAGTAATATAGGAAAATTAAAAATTCATTTGTTTTTAAATTAAACATTATGGTTGCAGTGTCCCTTTAAAGCTTTTACCCAATTACAAAACTGTCATTTTTAAGAGTTTTTGGCATTACTTTACACACTGTACTAGTTAAAGTAATAAAACTAAGATAAATGACCCACTGCCACAACAGTCTAAAATAGTCAACACCATGCCAAATAAAGTATTTCCATAAAATATTTCTTTGAATTCTAAAACAGTAGCACATTTCTAATGAAGGGCCTACAAAATACAAACTAAGCTTAGTAAATTCATCCTAAGTTAAGGCTAAAATAACATTAAGAGTCAAATATGTGAGAGACAACTTCCACTGAACAATAAACAGGGGACTGACTACAACAACAACTACAACATGCCCTCCCTCCCGCCCTCCCTGTTAGAATGTGAATAAACGGGTGTGGAGTCAATCAGTCATTCCCATGGCAGGATAGGCCAACTTGGCAGGACATGGTCAACTTTCATAAAACAAACAAAAACGCTGATTCATGACGAACAAATATTAGCCAGCCAGCTAACATTTATCCGACGCTAGCTAGCTAGCTGGCTAGCAGGACAAATAAACAAACTTGGGGGGGGGGGGGACGACAGCGTTTCACCTCCACCTCTCCAGCCCACATCACAAACAAATAACTTACCTTTCCCCTTTGCAAGTTTTTCTTGATCAGTTTTCTTTTCCTTCCGTTTTTCCGCACCGCTGGGATAACTCCTTTTTGATGCCATAATGGTGTCTGTTTGTTTTTAATCCTCTCGCTAACGGGAACGAATGGTAGCTGTCAATCATTCACGTCATACCTGTGCGTCGCCGGCCCTCCACGTCACAACCTGCGTGACAGTGCGGCAAGCCCCCAGAGTCCAAGACGGCGTCCCATTCCTTTCAATGAAGTTGCTCACCCAGCGCATGGCTCCCAAAAACTTTTTGACTTCCGCATTGTTGGGATAATAGATCATGCGCAGTTGTGTCAGTGTGGAGCCCGTCACTGACAGACGTGCGCGCTCACGAACCGTACAAAATTCAACATGGATATCAATGTATTTTTTACGGAACAACTGACGATTGTTGTTTGGAAATTTTAGAAATAATAATGATGATGATGATGATGATGACGATGATGATGATTATTATTATTATCATTATTATCATTATTATTATTATTATTATTATTATTATTATTATTATTATTATTATTATTATATTAATAAAATAGTATTATTATAATAATATACTATTATTTGTGTATTAAACAAGTGAGCAATGTGCCACTGAATAATAAATGATAATTCTTTGAAGCAACTCTCTTTGGAAAGCAGACAAAGTAATGAAATGATTGGTCTATTTATTTCATCAGAACTAAAAAAAAATAAAAATAAAAACTCAACGATCTTGAAAGTTCCTCCCTGAAAGTTCCTCCCTTTCTCTTGCACCTGTCGATGTGTGTAGCTAACACAAATTTGCAAATATTTTGTCGTCCTCATGGAATTAAACAGCACACCATGTTAATTTATCAGCGAGTGCTCTCTCTTTTCATGCAATTCATCACGCTTAACATGTAATGCTGAATCATGAAAGCTATGGAGCAAAAAATAATAATTACATAAACCACGAGTGAAATAAAATGTGTCATTCATTCAATAAAGATTTCATTCATTCATCTTCTCTACCCGCTTATTCCTATTCAGGGTCACGGGGGTCTGCTGGAGCCTATCCCAGCTGTCTTCGGGCGAAGGCAGGGTGACACCCTGGACAAGTCGCCAGTTCATCCCAGGGCCACATAGAGACAAACAACCATTCACACTCACATGCACACCTACGGACAATTTAGAACGTTCAATTGACCTCACATGCATGTTTTTGGAGTGTGGGAGGAAGCCGGAGAACCTGGAGAGAACCCACGCAGACACAGGGAAAACATGCAAACTCCACACAGAAAGGTCCCAGGTCCAGGCCCCGGAATCAAACCCACGACCTTCTTGCTGTGAGGCGGCAGCGCTAACCACTGCACCACCGACTATTTTATTGCTTAGTTGAAAATGCCATTTTATTTCATTTAACAAAGCATATCATTATTTCATCATGCATTTAATTGTTTTGTGGTCCTGTGTTTTAGTGCTTCATAATTGTATTCTGTTGTCAAATTTGCCCATTAAAGTCAGATTAGTAATCCTGTACATCAGTTTAAGGAAAACCAATTCTAGGTAATGGATTGCAGATCTTGTAGTGACCTGTTACAATGGAAAGAAATGTATACATAATAAGTACGTCTGTGTGCCCGATATTTTAGCTAACACTAAACTTTCTGCACAACTGTCTGCATTGTGCTTTTTCTTCGGCCACAGAGAACAGAAACGTCTGTAGTTCTTTGTTCACCCATGGTACAGTTTCATAAGCTTTTCAGTTTTTAATACGTGTTAATGTAAAAATCCACACGCGAGGCATTTAAAAATGGCGGTTTTGGTCTTTCATGAAAGACTGCCTTTGGCCAATCAGTGTCCTGAACGTTGCTACGTCACCCTTATGGTCTCAGCTCTGCTCGCTTCGAAGCCCAACGAGGCAGGCACCAAAATCCTAACCCCTGGGAACGTGACAATTGTTTTTTTCAATTGAAGTTTTCGTTATTTTGTTCGTTTTCGTTAACTATTATAACCGTGGTCAGGACCTCCAGTGAGAAGATCCACTGGAGGACATTTAGAGCAAACAGTCAGACAACAGCAGCTTCACCACATCAGCTGAAAAATGGAGTTTGGATGCTTTCAGCTTCAAGTTGTGGACAGAAAATGATGCTCACACTGTCACACTGATGTTTTCTTCTCCAACCTTCTCTCAGCTCCAGAGGTTGGTGGTCTGCAGGAGCTTCTACAGCAGCAGAAGATCAGTCTGGAGAGGAGATGTGAACGTGTGACTGAAGGTGAAGAAGCAGGAAGTCAAACTCTCCTCAACAGCATCTACACTGAGCTCTACATCACTGAGGGACTGAGTGAGGAGGTCAACAGAGAGCATGAGGTCAAACAGCTGGAGACCAAGAAGACCAAGAAGACCAAGGAGATCCTCCACGACCGTCCAATCAGGTGCAGCCAGATCTTTGAAGCCTCACCTGAGCAGCATGGACTCAGGGAGTCAGAGTGGTGCTGACCAGGTCTCTGGGCTGGACTGGGAAGCCTTGGGGTCCCACTGGAGGAGCTGGAGGAGGTGACTGGGTCCAGGGAAGTCTGGGGGTCTCTGCTGAGGCTGCTGCCCCCGAGACCTGACTCCAGATACGGCAGTAGAAGATGGATGGATGGATGGATGGATGGATGGATGGATGCCAGGTGATAGAGCATTTCATAAAAACAGACTCTGCATTATAACTTCTATTACACTCTAAATAACTCACTCCAATATAACTGCACTCGTCCTTCTCTCACATTACATTGGATCACAATGACCAAACAACACAACAAAGACAATGATCCAACTGTACTGCCACGTCCAGACTCAGTGTAGGTCTGTAGGCCTCTTGGACCTTCATGTGAACCACTGCGTGTTGACTGGAGGTGAAACATGACTGACTGCTGTCCTCCTACCTGGACAATGCAATCTCACTTTCATTCTGCTGCAGATGGCCATTTTCATTTTACACCGTCCAAATTTACAGCTCAGGGCGCTGGGACGAATTCCAAATTGTGTGCAGATACAGGCCTACACTTCAAATAATTATGAGAAAAATCCAACGTAAAGAGAGCACTTCCATTAGGAAATAGTCAACATGAAATTTCGTCTTCTACTGACACCTGCTGGTCAAATTGAATAGTTGCAAATATTGTGAACAAGTTGTCATCTAATTCTAATCCTAAACAATATGGCCATTCCAAGTCAAGTATTAAGACAATTAATCAGGTTTGTACTGCTTGATTGAACACATTCATCCCGTTCCAGTGCACTAAAACCCACTTCCCTTCAGGACCGTGTCAGCAAAGCCAAAACTTCCTTGAGTGACGCTGTTTCCCAGCATGCAATGCGAGCTAGCGATTCACAATACTATTCCATCACAAACATGGATGTAAAAAATAAAAAGGGACGAAAAATGAAACTTCAGGAACACCAACCATTGCAATACAAGCAGAACTGGGCCGAAGTTTTATATTATGTACACCATAATACAGCCTTCTGGTGGACAAGCCATACTATTTAATCCGTGTCCTCCTATGGCACTTCCGTGGGTAGAAGCTCATCGTAGAGGTCACGTGCTGGGTGCTTGTCACCCCACCAACCACCAACCACCTCGGGGAAGGTCTAACAGGAGAAGCTTGCTGGCGGAAATGATGCACTACAAGTGGATGTGACGCTCATGAGTGCGATGGATGAGGTAGAGCAATGCTCCAGAACCCGATTCAGACTACTCTCCCTCCACTTTTTTTGTTTTGTATGAGCGTTTAAAAAAAACAACATAATGATAATCGAATAAGCTTTAGTTTATTAATCAGAATTAAAATAAGTAGGTTTTGCCATTACAAGGTTGTACTTTTGTTATAGATGAGTTCCTTTGTTGTAGTTTGGCGCTTGAAAAACTATATATGGGATGTACCATGACCTGAGGGATTTCCTCATCCCATCCCAGCTTGGTTCTGATGCTGAATGTGAATGTATCTTGCTGTACATCCCACTGAGCTCCAAGGGCCCTCTCCATAGGGAGCTGGTCTCTGTCAAGGTTAAGTGTTTTTACCTCTTTAGCTCTCTGCTCTTCAGGAATGGCGGCCAGCACCGAGCGATGATTGCTCACCCACTTATTGAGCTTAAATCCACCTCTACCGCACAGGTCTGTTAGCTGCTGGTACAGATGTATTACTTGTTCCACCGTGCTGACGGCCTTTAGAATATCATCCACGTAGAAATTTTGACCAACAGTGTTTATAACCTCGGCTGGGAAGTCATGCTGATTGTCGTCGAATGAAGCACAGCTTGGGGATGACACTGCCCCAAAGATGTGGACCAGCATCCTGTGCTCTTGTAGGTCCTTTGTAATGTCCCCATCTGGCCACCAGAGGAAGCGTAAGAAGTTTACATCCTAGTTGGAAACTCTTACTTGATGAAACGTTCCCTCAATGTCAGTCATGAATGCTACAGGGCCTTGGCGAAAACGAAGCAGCACACCTACCAGTGTACTTGTCAAATTGGGACCCTGCAGGAGCTCTTTATTTAATGATGTTCACTCACTTTCAATCTCACAGCCACTAAAAAACCTGATTGTGATTGAGAGGTCCTCAGCAGCCAATCACTGTTGGGAGTCCAGCCTTCAAACACTCCTCCTGAATCCACAGTCACATCTGTCAGCATCTGGAACTTTGGCCCTGATCCTCCACACCACACAACTTGGGATGACAGCGCCACCTACCTTTATCCTTTCAGCAGCCAGTCCATGCTCTGACCCGTTTCCACTGTGGCCTGTTGTGTCATCTGAACCGGAGTCTGGATCATCAGTGTCCAGGTTCATGGAATCTGTCAGAGTGCCGCCGTCCTGTGATGTAATGATAGAGAATCACTCTATTTATACTAATGTGCAGAACCATATACTCACCTGAATCAGATACCCTGCAACGATCTTGTCTCAGCCTTCCCCTGAGGTGATCGGTGGAGTGACGTGCAACCAGCACGTGACCTCTACGATGAGCTTCCACCCACGGAAGTCCCATAGGAAGACACGGCTTAAATAGTATGGCTTGTCCACCAGAAGGCTATATTATGGTGTACATAATATAAAACTCATATAAAACTTCGGCCCAGTTCTGCTTGTATTGCAATGGTTGGTGTTCCTGAAGTTTCATTTTTCGTCCCTTTTTATTTTTTACATCCATGTTTGTGATGGAATAGTATTGTGAATCGCTAGCTCGCAAGTTTTGGCTTCGCTGACACGGTCCTGAAGGGAAGTGGGTTTTAATGCACTGGAACGGGATGAATGTGTTCAATCAAGCAGTACAAACCTGATTAATTGTCTTAATACTTGACTTGGAATGGCCATATTGTTTAGGATTAGAATTAGATGACAACTTGTTCACAATATTTGCAACTATTCAATTTGACCAGCAGGTGTCAGTAGAAGACGAAATTTCATGTTGACTATTTCCTAATGGAAGTGCTCTCTTTACGTTGGATTTTTCTCATAATTATTTGAAGTGTAGGCCTGTAGTTGATGAGGAATCACGGTGTGCTAACGCTACTCAAACAGCTTAGATGAAAAAAGGGAGTGTGATTTGGGTTTGTGGTACATTATGACAATCTTGGACTTGCAAGACTGAGGCGACGGTTCAATTCCCATCAATGTGTATTATATATGTGTTATTTAGCTCATCTATTCTACATTTTAAATAGATCACATTTGACATCTGACCCACTGAACACTTACTATTGAACATATTTTTAAACTATGGGCTATTTAGTCTTGTTTTAGGATATAATATAATTCATTGCCGAACTGTCAGGCTAAGTATAAGAGCTATAGTCTGCTACAATCAGTCGTGCCAAAAAAGAGACATTGTCTTTATTTTTCATTTTTATTTTATTGTGTCAGCATTGAACCATACAAGCATGTAGTGTTGTCCAACAAGAATGCATGGCAAATCAAATCCCAAACAACCTATGAAACAATGAACACGTTTCCATTGCACTTCATTTTATTGAGCACTAGATGACCTCCTCGAGCACTGTGTCATTGAAGCCTCGAGTAATGAACCATTTTTTGAAACAAGTGTCGAAGCTTCAACAAAGCCTCGATCGGCCATCACTACCTACGGCTGCGTGCTCTAACACCATTTCAGAAGTGACTAACTGCACAGTTGGGAGCGGAGGAGGGATGACCATCAGGCTGGCTCGACTGCTCCTCCTTCTCAGCCGTGGCGCGTCCAATCAGCAGCCGACATCCAGGACCGCACCTGCAAGGCGTCATCCACTCTCTCTCTCACACACACACACACACACACACACACACACACAGACACAAACATAGAGGCACCTAGACCCACCCGTGGGTCATAGCACTCCGTGTGGATCTTTTCACTCTGGCATTGAAAAGGGGTGCTAGCGCTAGCCGTTTGCTAAGCTATGTACAGACAGCACCACCGCTTGCCGAACCACATAGTCACACCGTTTATATACAACAACTCGTCATCAATATCTCTAAAGTAGAAGTCAAGAACTTTTTTCAAAAACGATAACTAACTCAAACTTTTTTGTGTGTTTATAAAAACAAACTAAAACAAACTTAAATTGAAGTCATATTTCACTTCGTTTACGTCTGTCAAATGAATATTTGCCCAGGAAAATCTTTTAGTTTTACGCAGTAGCACCTAAATGCACCTCGCGTTCTGTGACATCACCCCTCTTTCACAGCAGTATGTTGACGAGCGACTCGCGGCGGGAAAGTCCGATATGCCACTTTTTCCCAATACGACAAAGAGAGTGACAAAAGCCAATGTCTTGTGGTGGAAAGACACAAAATATGTGGCTTGCTTCTAAAAAGGGAAAAACCCGACAAACCTCCATTTAAGAAGCTCGCACAAAGCAGTAGTGAACATGTTTATTGAGACTGGGAAGTAGACACGACAGTTTGACTCAGTTGACTCAAATATCCTGTGGCGATGAGAGTGGTTATGGCTATCTGATAAAGCAAGATTTAATATTGGGAATTTAACAAAATGAAAAGGAACCGACAACGCCACCCTGGGAATTCCACCCAGGGAGTTCTACGAAACACAAAAGTAATAATTAGGCACACAGGTAAGTTCTACGAGGAAGGAGTAAGAGACGTGGTTCAGAATGTTTAAAATATCAAACTAACTTTTATTTAAAAATAAAAGGAACAAACAGACCAACACTTAAAACAGAGCTACTGAGCTCCTTATTCTTGGTGTAGAAACTGAGGCTTACCGATGAGGGGGCCAAACGGGGGAGGAACCAAAGTCAAATGTACTGAAATAGCAAGAAAAACAAACAAACAATTCAATTACAAACACACACACACACACACACACACACACACACACACACACACACACGCACACCACTGTAGCTGGACCGGCGACTTGATAGTGTAACGTCTGCTGTCTGAGGGTCAGCAGTGGCGACGTAAGCAAACGAAGACAAACAACGCGAGAACGGAAAAACAACAAGTAAAACCAAGGCGGGACGGAAGCAACATGCACCGTCGACTGTCTGTACGGGGCGGCTAGCACAATCAAGTACAGGCGAAGCGGCAGTGTTCCTGCACTTATCTTGTAGGACCGAGTTTTGGGCCACAGGTCTTGATCACCAAGCGTCCTCCAGGTGAGGAGAACAACGAGGAGGCTCTGCGCAGCTTTGTGCTCGCAGGCGGCTGTAGTGTGCCGGTGAGGTGTTCAGGAAGCACTGTAAAAAGAACGGACAGGTGAGGTACTACGTACCTATGCTAATAAGCCATCATAATTTAAATGCTAAAATGTCCGCACCTGATCCTCTTAAAACTCGGGCACACAAAGTGGATGTTCAGTGTCCCATTGACCACAATGGACCACTAAACGAAGCTTTTAAGAAAAATGCGAAATGAAGCAACTGAGAGCTAAAACAACATGCAAACAATGCCACAGTGCAGCTTTTCTCAAACGGATCAATTTTGAAATCATTTTAATCAACTCTGTCTTCATTGATCAGAAGGTTTTTGCAGATTTGGAATTAAAAAATTTTAACTGCAGGAATCATAAAATCGTCTCATCAGTGACGTTTATAGAGCCATTAAAAAATTAAATATGTGCTGAACAGACGAACGGAGGTGTAAGAGGCCTGTGTGACCAGCAGGGGGCAGCAGAGGACCGACAGCCGCAAGTTCCTCCTCAGAGAGGCCTGAGAAGGTTCTGCACCTTCAGCTCCTCCAGGAGGTCCTCAGCAAAGTGTCAGAGTTTGTTGGTTTTTTACCTTGGTCGGCAGAGTCACAGTATGAAGCTTGCAGCCAGGGGGCACTGCAGCTCACTCAACACCTACATGGTTTGAAAAGGAAATTGAGTGGAATTCATCTGGAATGAAAAGAAAAGCACAACTACAGCAGAAAAACTGAACACAAAGACGCACAAAGTTTGAACTACACACTGATTTTCATCATCAGTGACAGGACCCAGCCCCTTCACCCACCGGGAGGATCGGTACCCAAAGCAGGCCCGGGCACCCAGAGGCCCCCCCCCCTACGGACCCAGTATGGCGCATCGACCGCCCCCCTCCACCCCCCACCCCCCCAGCCGCCCCCACCGCCCCGGGACCCCCCGGCGCCAGGGGACAGCCCCCCCCCGGCCCTCGAGGCCACAGCCGCACCCCCTGTCCCCAACGCCGGCAAAGCGGGCCCCCAAGCGAGAGTCCCCCCTTCTTCCCCCTGTGCCCTGTAAAAGAAGAAAATAAATAAATACATACCTAAAATAAAAAGATAAAGAAAACTCGGGTCGTCGCCGCCCAGCCGCCCCCAAGCGGCGCAGGGGGACCACCCGGGCAGTGGCCCGGTCCCAGGATTGGGGGAAGGGGGACTCCGCCGCAAGTGGCGAGGTCCCCATAAGCCCAGCCGGTCTCGCACCCCATGGGGCACCGGACCGCACAGGGTCCATCCAGGGTGGGAAAGATGCCGGATCCCGCCCCCGCTAGCAGGCCGACCCCACTGTGTGCAGGGGTGTCAGTGTGTGTATATGTGCACTTGCTGGTGTGTTGAGCTATGGTGCGTTTAAAATGGAGGGGTGGTAAGGCCCTGGGGCAACCACACTGCTGCTGAGCAGGGCGATGGAGACCCTCATCCAAAGCCCTCGTGATAATGTCAGTGGGTCATTGACTGCGTGGGGGCCAGGTCCTCGCCAACGAGGGTGCAGTCGGTGCCCCATAGCAAGGGTGAGGAGACCGTACTGGGGGCAGGACCACCGGGGACCCAGTCGCCGCCCACATCGAGTCCCCCGCGGCGCCCGGCCAGAAGGCCGGGCAGCGACCACCCAAGACACAAATCCCCCGAAACAGAAGAAAATAAATCAACCAGCAGCCTCAGCTATTGATTGATTACTAGTTAGTTATAGGATGAAGCAGACATTCCTACCAAGGAGGTGTGGTCTAACAGTAAGTTCCTATATTGTGCAATGTGCAGGTGTTGTTTTGTTTTCCAGTTTGTGAGGATTGTTTTCTTAGCGATAGATAAGGAGGGGATCAGCATGCGAGATTCTGCCTTATCTGATTTGATATCACTGAGGTCCCCTAAGAGACAAAAAGAAGGAGTGGCTGTGATGTTGTAACCAACCTGTGCTGATAGATCATTGCATACTACGTGCCAGAATTTATTTACTGGTGGGCAATGCCATACAGCGTGTAGGTAATTATCTGGGACATTAACTGTGCAGTGTGAGCAGGTCTGAGAGGCGGTCATGCCCATCTGAAACATCCGCTGTCCAGTGTAGTGGATCCTGTGGAGTACTTTAAAATGTATTAATTGTAGATTAGGTTGTTTTATCAGTGAAAAGGTGTTCAGGCAGATTGTTCTCCAGAAATTAGAGTGAGGCTGGAGAGACAGGTCTCTTTCCCACTTAACAATTGGGATAGAAATTGTGCAATCTGTATTTGTAAGCAACTCACTCCAATAGAACTGCACTCGTCCTTCTCTCACATTACATTGGATCACAATGACCAAACAACACAACAAAGACAATGATGCCACTGTGCTGCCACATCCAGACTCTGTGTAGGTCTGTAGGCCTCTTGGACCATCATGTGAACCACTGCGTGTTGACTGGAGGTGAAACATGACTGACTGCTGTCCTCCTCCCTGGACAATGCAATCTCACTTTCAATCTCACAGCCACTAAAAAACCTGATTGTGATTGAGAGGTCCTCAGCAGCCAATCATTGTTGGGAGTCCAGCCTTCAAACACTCCTCCTGAATCCACAGTCACATCTGTGAGCATCTGGAACTTTGGCCCCGATCCTCCACACCACACAACTTGGGATGACAGCGCCACCTACCTGTATACTTTCAGCAGCCAGTCCCATGTTCTGACCCGTTTCCACTGTGGCCTGTTGGCTCATCTGGTCCAAAGTCTGGATCATCAGTGTCCAGGTTCATGGAATCTGTCAGAGTGCCGCCGTCCTGTGATGTCATGATAGAGAATCACTCTATTTATACTAATGTGCAGAACCACTGGAGTGTGGAAGCAGACAGTTACCATAATCCAAATGAAAAAGCAACAGCAGAAATGCTTTTTCATTTTAAGAACGTGGCTGCATTATTTGACTCATAAATAAAATCACCAATAAGTCCATTATGGTCCGAGTATGTTTTGGTCATTGGATTGAAAAACCAAAAACGGACGCTAATTTGTTTTTCGTTTTACAATGAAAAAAAAACAAATATGAAATATGAGACATTTTTCCTTTTAACTGTGTGATATTAAATACAAGAAAAATTGAAAATGGCTTGATTCTATTTTTATAGTTTGAAGAACAAAAAATAAAATCACTAAAACACAAAGACAAAAAACAGTGCGTTTTACCCTGGTCTTTGGACGGAGGTACGAGATCAGCAAGTTAGAGGCTCGTGTTGACTCAGGCAGAGCGCTGCAGATTTGCTCACTGGTTGTAGGAGAAAAGCTAATTGTTCATTGTAAATGTCTCTGGAACCCTACTCGGAAATCATTTTTCACATGGCAAGACAAGGCAAGGCATCCTCACAAGTTTCTGAGCGGACATCGCTGGAAAGTGGCAGGACAAGAGGTTCCTCTGCAAGAAATGTGAGAAGAGTTTGTGCTGAACATGGATGGCCTAAATGTGAAGGGGCTCCCCGATACACAGCTGGAGATCGAAGTGGCAAAAGCAATAACTGAGGTGTTGTAACAACTCCACTGGCAGATTAAACACGCTTCACAATGCTTCTGTGCTACGACTGAAAACCCTCTAGTGAACCAAAATTGATTAATTAATTCCAACATCCCCCCTTTTGACACATGGTCTAAACCGTGCGTCAATTTAGCGAAATGTGAAAATAAATGTTTTGGCAGACACGGGTTACCGTTTGGTCCCACCCAAATCTATGGAACGTGGTCCCAGCATGCGCCGGCGGAGCGCCAAGCGGCCTTCTCCTTCGCTGTGGCGAGGGACTGCATTTCAGCCAGTGATGCACCAGCCTCCTCAAATGAGGCTGTCATCATCGGGGCTGACGAGGGTGCAGGCTGCCTCGCAGCGGACTTTGCTGCCGCGTCAGCTCTGGCGTTGCACATGATTCAACACCGGCTTCCCGTCTGACTTGAGGAAGTCCCTGCATTTCCACAGTGCCCCAAAGTCATGAACGACACCAAACGCATAACGGGAGTCTGTGTAGATTGTGACAGACTTGCCCTCTGCAAATTTATACGCTTCAGTTAGCGCAACCAGCTCTGCCCCTTGTGCTGAGAGGTGACATGGAAGGGAGTCAGAGCAGATGACCTCCGAGTCGGAGACAACTGCGTAACCAACTCTGTTGGCGCCTTTGTCGTCCCGGAATGCTGAACCATCTGCGTAGAAAACAAAATCAGCATTAGCAAGGGGTTCGTCAGGTCAGGTCAGGTCGGGGGGAGAAAATTGTGTCTAGCTCTGCTATGCAGTCGTGTGTGGGTTGGGCACGTTCGGTGCCCTGGCGTGGACAGCAGCGTTAACTGCTCTCAAATGTTGAACAAACCTCCAGTCATCACGTTGAGGAGGAACTCTGGCCTTTTTTACAGGGAACATGGGCGTGCGCACTGGCGAGTCGGGGCATGGGACAATGACACCTGCTTCGAGAAGAGAATCAAAAACAGGAGTGATGCCTTCAACAGCTTCTGGCTTCAGAGGATATTGCGGCTGGTTGGGCCAAATATCACTTTTGGGTGTGATCTTCACCGGTTCGGCACCTTTGATCAGTCCCACATCGTATTTGTGAGCAGCCCACAGTGAGGAGGGAACCTCACTCAGTTCCTCGGGCAGCTGCGATGTGTCAGTGAAACATGCAAAACTCGTGTTGTGGCGCTCGCTGTCACGTGTCTCTGTCAGGTGCAGACAGTGAAGAGCCTGTGTTTCCAGTGGAAAATCAGTCTTATGCACATTCAGGGTGGGGGAGTAAAAATGTCCCCGCTCCTTTCGGTGCCAGTCTTTGGTCGACAGGCATTTCGTCAAAAACGGACCTAGGTCCTTCCACTCATCGCCTGGACTCTTGGAAAGTGAAATGTGTTGGGTAGACCCACGGACAGAAAAAAAAGAAATGCACTCTGCTCTGGTGTGAGTGAAACAGAGGCAACGCATCGTTGGGGGCCCCAAAACAACGTAGAAACAAAGATGTCATCATTCACGCTTGGAAAAAAAAAAAAAAGAAAGAAAAAACTGACTCTCAAACACACTGTTTCTTTCACAAGTTGCACTGGCTGTGCAGTGCAAATTGGGAGCTTTCATGAAGTGAGCATCACCCGGCACCTTATCGTTAGCCGCCACTATCAATTCTTCTGGGGCCTCGAGGGGAAGCAACCACTGATAGACATGCAAGAGAGGCTTAGGAATTTGAGCCAAGGTCGAGGTAGATAACGACCTGGCAACAATCAACCCGTCGGGGGTGGAGATGAGATTAAATACCCATGGCTAGAAGCAAATCTCTTCCCAACAAATTCATCGGACACACTTCTGACAATACAAAGCTGTGTTTAATTTGGTTTTGTGATGTGCATGTCTCGTCGCCGTAGTCAATACAAGTAAGTGGAGTGGTGAGAGGCTCTCTCTTCTTCGTTCCAGCTGCCCCGACAGAATAAACATATCTCCCACTTTTTTTTTTACACTGGGGAAGTTTTTCTGCACGAAGGAGCGACAATGTTGCTCCGCTATCGGCTAGGAACGTGATATTTTTACCCATAATTCTAAAAGTGACCCGTGGCAGTTTCTCAAAAGCAGCTTCTTGATACAACGTGTATGTGGGAGGAGGCGGCACGTGACGACGCTCTAAACCTGTCAATGGTGCTCAAAATTTGGTCACGTAAATCAACCTCGAACTCTGTGTCAGTGTCAATGCATGTCTCACCGTCAGGCTGAGAGCAATCAGTCGAACCTAAATCATTGTCAGAAGAAAAATCACCATCAACATGTAAATCAGTATACGTTTCCGAAAAATCAACATCAGACTATGAATCAGTGTACGTGTCTGCAGGGGAAAGGGAAGTTAGAGGGGACAGCAAGCATTTCTTCATTGCAAGAAGCGTGTTGCATGTGTGTGTGTGCATCACTTCCCTGCGAAGACGCTGTAGGCCGGGGGTCCGTCTCGCCGGGTCCATGCCGTGTCCCGCACTCCACTCTCCCCCCTCAGCTGCTCTAAGTTGGATCCTCTTTTCCGGCCCTCGCGATCACTCTCTTGGCTGCGGTGGGCATGGTTCTGCCCGCGGTGTCTTCCTTTGTCAGGGCATTCTCTGGCCCAGTGACCCATTCGGCCGCAGATGTGGCACGCCCCCTTTTCGCCTCTGTCTCCGCTAGTCGCCCTTTGTCGGTTGTCGTTGTTCCTGTAGGGCCGTCTCGCTGTGTCACTGAGGTGCTTCATCATGGTGAGGGAGGCACGCTTTATCTTCTTGTCCTCTGCATCGCTGGCCTCCTGCAGAAGCCTCTCAGCGTGCACTGCATGACGTCGGACCTCTGTCAGCCGGGCATCTTCAATCCCCACGCAGCAGCTTGTGTTAACTGCTTTGGCGATCTGGGGGAGCAGCCCTTGTCTGAAAGCAGTGATGAGGCTGGCCGTTTGGTTGACGGCAGTCCTGATGAACGTGGCGACGCTGCGGCGTCGGTGCTGGAGTGCGCAGGGTTGTATGGTGGTAGCGTTGGATGAGGGCAGGCGGGAGGAGGGAAGACAGGCATGTCCAGGAGAGGGTCCCTCAGGCCTGTAAGAGAAGGATACAGACATTTGGTGCATTTGAATGCTCGTGTGTGAGCGGCTCCTTTTCTCCCTCCTCTGGGGAGTGTGTGTGAGTGTGTGCACCCTCTGCCGTTATCTCTGTCACCCCTGTGCTCCAGCGCCCAGCGCTGTTCACACGTTTGTTTTTGTTTTTTTTACTTGTTTCCTGTCCCTGACTTCTGCTTCAGTTTTCCAAAATGAAAAACACCTTTCATGATCTTTGATGATCTGAATTGCATATTTGTTTGTTTTTTTCTTTTTTGTAACCTTTCCCTCTGCTATCTTCAATTTATCCCGGAGGTTTCTCAATTCCTCCAAACTCAGTGATCCCCCTGCTGGGAAATCATACTTTTCAACCCAAATTCCCAACATGTCAAGACAATCTGGACCATATTTTTTCCTCATGTCGTCCACAATTGGTCCCCCCTGGGGAACAGCAGCAGCCACTTTGCTCTGGTTCTTCCCCAGCACTGTCTAGCTAGACTTATTACTCTGACTTTTCACTAAGTTTTCACAAAATTCCAAGTCAGAAAATACACAGGCGTCCCCGTGCACCCCTTTTTCTTACTCTGGAGCAAAAAGGTGGAGAAAAAACTCACCCCTCTGGTAGTTTACCTACCAGAAGCTTCCGGCTCACTTGTGGAGCGGGAATTTCAGTGTTGATTCAGAATCAACACCGACCTGACAGGCACGGTTAACGTATGCGCTCCGTCCTGCCCCGGGACCGTTCGTAGACGACAAGGAAAACAACCCACTGGTCACTGATATGTCTGAGACAAGAACAATTACTTCTCACCCGATCTCTGAATCAGCACTTCCTTTCCAGGTTCGCTTGGATAGACGTGAAGCCGATCAGATCCACTCTTAGACGCCGATCCTCTCATCTCCGAATGCTTGGTTCGAGGTAGAGGGGGAACGAGGAGTTTCCTCCGTTCCTGGTCCCGGGCCCTCAACGTCCCAGAGTTCCACTGACGGGTCTCCAGCAATCCTGTTCGTGACGCCAAATTGTTGTGGAAAAGAGCGAAGATGCCGATGCAGGAATACTGGGATAATAAGTAATTTAATGAACAAACAATAAAAAAAGGGATCGGAGCTCCGAGGCACAAAACACAGTAAAATGGGAGTGCGAGTGCGAGGTGGGAAGGAGGAAGAAGGTCTCTTATACACAGGACTGGGAGGGGATAAGATAAGGAAAGAACAGGGAGGAGAACAGAGAGAGACAAACCAACAACTATACGATAGTTGACCGATTTCACAGCTCATATCCTGTACAGGGAGAGGATGAGCACATCAGTGGCAGGCCATAAAACAAAGTGAAATACGATGCGTATATGTTAGCCTAGGATTCTAACAGTTTACATGTGCTACTAGTGATCATACAATATAAACCAAGATAAAGAATAACACAAGAATACTCTATCATGTTCGACCCATCTTAATAACCGAGATTTTTTTTCCAGGTGCGCTTTGCTCATCTCTTTGTACTAAATATTTAGGGGAGTTTTTATAACATCACATAGGTTATTAGAGTATATAGTCTTGAAAGCTTTGTCACCCAGCAGAGATTGAAGTGGGATATCTAGTTGGTCAAATTCTAGCTCCTTCCATTTTGCATCGTAACCCGCCCTGCACCAGTAGACTATATACTGCAGTTGTGCTGCTTTATAGTAGTCCTCCAAGCATGGGAGTGACATCCCTCCCTGTTAAGTGTAATGTTTTGTAGCGTACCCTTGGTTTCTTGTTCTGCCATATGAATCTAGAAATGATCCGATTCCATTCACTGAATTTCTTATTGGGTATTTCTACAGGTAGCGATTGGAGTAGAAATAACAATTGTGGTAAAATAACCATTTTTTAAGTATCTATTCGGTTGTAAAAATCAAGTACTAGGGGGGTCCAACTGTCCAGATCATTTTTAATTTTGGTTGTGATGCTACCGTAGTTTACACTATATAAATCTTTGGGGGTCTTGGGAATATGAAGACCTAGGTATTTCAAAATTCTGGTTTTCCATTTAAATTTAAAGGACTTACGTATGTTTTCTTGAGGTATGTAATTAAAAGTAAGAGTTTGAGTTTTCTATATGTTCAATTTGTATCCCGAATATGAACCACATTGGTCGAAGGAGGGCATTAATTTAGGGAGACTGGTATCCGGGTCGGATAAAGTCACCAGGATGTCATCTGCATATAAACATGTCTTATATTCTTTCCCCTTGAATAGTATTCCCGTGATTTATGGGTCTTCCCTAATCTTTTGAACAAGTAGCTCTATAAATAGAGCAAACAAGATGGGGCTCAGTGGGCAGCCCTGTCAGCAACCCCTCTCCAAACGGATTGTACCTGAAAGACTGCCATTTATTCTGATCCGGGCCACAGGTGAATTTTAAACATTTTATAACTGTATTGTTAAAGCCAAAACATTGCAGGACCAGGTATAAAAATTCCCATAGAACAGAGTCAAAAGCTTTTTCTGTGTCAAAGCTAATTGCTAAGGACATTGTGTTTCCTTTGCTCATTATATGTAACAGATGTATAGCTCGCCTAACATTGTCTTGTGTTTGTCTATTTTTAACAAAACCTGTCTGGTCCGTGTCAATTAGGTTAGGGATAATATTTTCTAGTGTGTTGACAATAATTGAAGTGAAAATTTTATAATCAGTGTTTAAAACTGAGATAGGTCTGTATGAGCTGCAATCTGTCCTATCTTTCCCTGGTTTCAGTATTACAGATAATATGGCCTGTTTCCAAGATGGTGGGGTCTCGCCACCTTTTAAGACATAGTTAAAACAATTTAATAAATAGCAGTGGGGTCACAGAGTCCCTAAAAGTCTTATACCATTCTGCTGGTAGTCCATCTCCCCCGGCTGCTTTGCTTGTTTTCAGTTTAGAAATTGCCTTGTCGACCTCTGCATTTGTAATCTCTGTAGTTAAGCACTTATTTTGTTCTGTGACAACAGATGGCAGGTCTAGGGATTTCAAAAAACTGATTGACTGGTACTGCTTCTGCTAATTCGGGTTGAGTGTATAAATTCCTGTAGTATGATTCAAAAGACTTATGTATTGCTTCTGGCTTATAACACATCTGGTTGGTGACCGGGTCCTTTACTTTATATATGGATCTTCCAGACTGTTGTTTTTTAAGTCTCCAGGCTAAGAGTTTTTTAGCACGGGGTCCATTTTCATAGTGGGTTTGTTTGATATACTTAAGTGTAAGTTCCTCCTGGTCGTTCAGTTTCTTATTTAGTTCTGATTTTACTACGGTTATTTGTTCCAATAAGGTGGGGTCGTTAGTCTCTACATGCTTCCGTTCCAGTGAGTCTAATTTACTTGTCAAGTCGTTAAGGTGTTTAAGTTTTTCTTTTTTCCTTTGTGATGCCCAACTTATAATCTTCCCACGCAATACTGCTTTTCCAGCATCCCATAAAATACTCTGTGACGTCACTGTGCTACCGTTAAGGTCTGTATATTCCTTCATTTCTTTCCTAATGGAATCTTCAAATCGGGTGTCATTTAATAGGGAGGTGTTGAGTCTCCAAATAGTGTTTTTGTGTGGGACACCTACATTTATTTTCACATATACACCTGAGTGATCTGATATGTCGCTAACACCAATTCTACAATCTAAAACCCTGTGTCTGTCTGTTCTGAACATAAAGAAATAATCGATCCTCGAGTAAACTGAATGAGGGTGAGAGTAAAAAGTCAATTGTTTAGTGGATGGATGAAAATCCCTCCATACATCAAACATACCAATCCTTTTAATCATCTTCTTAATATTTAGTGACTCAGGATTTGTTTTCTTTGTCGGGTTTGATCAGTCTAGAGTGGGATGCAGCTGTACATTCCAAGGGGACTCGTGCCACGCAAAGCCTATTCCGACCTGGCGATCCTGTTTGAATCCATTAGCCAACCAGCTACATTACCCTGGGCAGCTTCACGGGTACAGGTGGATGTATGCTAAATGCAGAGAAAATGGACTGCGTGTGAGAAAAGAGTCTGTGCGTTTGGTTTTGAAGGAGCTGCATCCAAGAGGAGTGTCATTAAGGCAAGCGGGGTGTCTCAGACGGAGGAATTACTTCTCAAACTTCTCAACTTCATCTGGCACCTGGACTCATATGATGAACTGAAGCCATATGGTATTTAACCACGGGAGCCACAGGAACCACGGGCACAGCTCTGGTCATCTGTGGCGTCGCCTCCACCTGATTAAAATGAGAAAGATGTGATTTTATGCCAATAAACATAGAAAGGAAAACAC
This sequence comes from Nelusetta ayraudi, assembly GCF_046127955.1. Classification (NCBI taxonomy): domain Eukaryota; kingdom Metazoa; phylum Chordata; class Actinopteri; order Tetraodontiformes; family Monacanthidae; genus Nelusetta; species Nelusetta ayraudi. The sequence goes on from NW_027466086.1 coordinate 236,021, forward strand.
TAGGCTTTACACGGTCACGATTTTTGTGCCAATCACCGATCCAACGTCCTCCGTGTGTATCTTTTCCAAGTGCCTGATTAAATTTGTGGTGTTGAAATTTTTTGCCAAAGTTCCCCCGCGAGGTACTGTAGCGTTGCATATATTGCAGATTCAAAGAAACTTTATTGTCCGTCACATAGCGACAGTACTCAAAACAGGAAGAGGCACGAAGACGAAAATGAAGGTTTTTGAATCATGAACCATTAGCTCTCAGTGTTATGCCCCGGCCTAGGGGGAACCAGGACACAACATAAAGGCTCCCCCCCTTCTCCCAGCTCTCAAATTAGACAAAGGTGCTTCGTCCACAGGATGGTTTTTATTAAACGTCACCATCATTGCACTGGCGTCAGGGAGGGCATGGCCAAAACAACAAACAAAATGGCTCTCTTATGGATCTTACCTATGAAGAAAACAATCAAATAAATGACAGTCAAACTAACCTCCTTAACTAAAACACAGGAGAAAAGGGTCACAACACAAATGGCTTCCCTCCCCTACGGGCTACGTGGACACAAAGGGAACTGAAATAGATTACAAAACAGAATTGATGGCTGAACACAGAATGCTGCTGCTGCGGCACATGGCCTCTGGTTGGGAGCTGGGAGAAGGACAAAGAGACCGAGGTGTTGAAGTCCTCCTCCTTAAATATTGGCACCAGCCAATCACCTTTCCGCACCTGGAAAAAGCAAAAAAAAGGGAACACAGGATCTACTGCGCCATCTAGTGCCCAAACGGACACACAGCAGACAAAAGGAACTGACAACAATGTAAACCCAAATCTATACATTTACATAACACTCGGATACAAACAAATAAACATGTCGATGCTGTGAAACTACTTTGGAGGAAATGAGACAGATTAAAAAAGTTTCAACACGACCATGACGTCATTGATCGGTGATTCATGACATGACGCCCGATCATGAACGTTTCAAAAAATGCCAAATATCGGCCGATCCGATACAGCCGATAAGATCGGTGTAAAGACTAGAAAACACACACAGGTGATGAAGTGGAAATGAATAAGTATAAACCTGCTGCACTGCTGTGACATTGCTGGAGGCAGACTCAGTCATGTGGACAGTTGAACGTGTTGCCCACACCTGCAAATACAAGGACACAAAGTAACGTTTAAAGAACTGCATTTATTGTCCTATCACAAAGATGCACACAATGAAATACACATATCCCAAATACCAACATGTCACTGGTTTGTTTTGGTTTTGAGGCAACGCGTGCTGATCGACGTCTCAGGCTGGACATCTGGAAGAACATAAAGAAATGAATTCATAAACAAAGTAACACACTAATTAAACTGTACATGTACTGTACATATGTGATCTTGTGTTGATAATAGGGCTGGGGCGATACGGCTAACCCACGATTCGATACTGTGACGATATTTGGCCCACGATAATGACAACATCACGACACACGATATCTTCCGACGGGAAGATGAGAGAGGGAAAAAAATCCTTTCACTGCCCCGATTCTGAAAATCAATAAAAAAATGATGCAGACAAAATAAAGAAATAAATAACCGCGTCCCTGAAATATACGGGACAAAGTGAAGTGCGTCCCCCATCAGTTCATTACGGGACAGGCTTTTTTATTTGCAAATATGGGACAATCGCGTATTTTATGGGAGGGTTGGCAACCCTATCTAGACCACAGACGGAAATTAAATGAGGTTTTGTCATTTTCCCTAAAAAACGGGACAAATTGTGTCCCGGGAGAGATTTTGTCTTTCCCGGGACAGGTGGACAGGTGGTGTTTGGAAAAAAATATTGATATTTGCCGTCAGTGTATCGATTATTTATTGCCACAGAAAGCACAACAATATATTGCAATATTGATTTTTTTTTTCACCCACCCCTAGTTGATAAGTGTATGAATAATTGTGTGAATGTTACCGTGGCAGCTGGGGAAACCCTGCCAGATGACTCCACGACGGTCTCCATGTGGTCCAGCAGCACAGCCTCACTGAACCACACGGGATTGGACGGGATGTCTGTGTGAAATGCAGTCTCAACAGCTGTTGGTACTGTCTATAAAAAAAAGAGGAGAGGAAATCAGAGTCAACTTAGGATAAGTGTTCATTTTTAAAATAAAAAGTTGCACAGTTTGACAAATACATGATTGGGGGGGGAAAAAAAGAGGGATGAACAGGTTACCTCAACCTCCTGTCCAACAAGAGTCCATTCAGGAGCAGGTCCATACACTGGCATGTGGACAGGACCTGTCACAACCACTCTGGGAGACACCCTGGGCGATGATTGGTTGTGGCACAACACCCCTGATCTAGGTGAAGGGGGTACGAGCTGATGGAGCATGCAGCATGCAGACGCTCCACCAAAATCAGTCCTGAGGTGCACCTAAACAGAAAACAACATGTTAACACATATTTGTCATATCAAATGAAGAGCAAGTAAGGCTGAAGAAGGCAAAACTTACACCATCATAATACCACCATGTACAGCTGACGAAGGGGGAGGTGATCGGCCATATACACAAATGTTACACCTGGAAGAAGTGTCACATAATCAATTATGTAATCACACAATTCTAAGAAATATCTGTTAGCACAGTGTCACTGAAGAGAAAAAAATACAACAAAAATATGTATTTTACACACCCATGCGTGCAGCAACACGATGATATACTTGACGTAGCGCTGTTTGTAGTTCTGGCTTGACAGTCAGGCGAGGTGGAAAGTCAAGCACAAACACCTACAAAATAGTTGTATAAAAAAAAAAAAAACCCAAACAAACATAAAAATGCAAAATAAATTCATGAATATTCTTGTTATTGAACTATGGATCATGGAATTACTTGATATTGATAAAACAAAGTGGCGATGACATTCATGTGTTCAAATTTGTTTGTCACAGCAGATAAACAAACCTTGGGCCAGCGGTCCAACACAGTTGCCAGTAGCGCAGCAAAATCCTGGGCGGAGTCTGTTACAAGCCCGTGTTCAAGGTTGTTGCCCGGGGCGAGAACACAAAACCATCCACAAGTGGACAGAGATGTGAGTCTCCCACCACCAGAACAAAAACATAAAGAAACTCGTGGCTTGACAAAATCACGACCCATACCTTCTTGTCTGGTTGCTGGGCCTTAAGAACGAACTTGCACTGTTTTGTCAGTCAGGAGGAAAACGGGCCATCTTCGCACCCAGGTCGCTGACCAGTACCGCGCCCTGTGTAAATTGACAAAAAAGAAAAATCTAAATATGTTTTTGTAAGATTTATTTGGAATACAACATAACAACACAGGCAGAACATGAAATCATGAACGTGGAAGTACTCACGACGTTCAAAGTCCTTCCGAGGTGGAAAAGGTGTCCAATCCCGTTTTTGCTCCAGGCGTCGTTTCATGGCCAGAGAGCGACGGAATGCCTTGGTGTTCGGCATCTGAACAATGAAATGAAAGATTGTGTCATTTTCAATGAAGGACAATGATAACACAAGTTTACAGAAAAAAGTGATGTTTTCTCACACACGACATCAAAACACAGAAAGGTTTCTGTACCTTTGCAGCTGGAGACGATGAGCTTAAATCAATAAAGCAAAAGAAAATGTGTATGTGTACTCTTGGACCCTAACCCTAATGCCATACAAGTCTATGGGGTGAAATTTCAACTTTGTCCTACAGATATGGGGCCACTTGCTTTTTCATCAGGAGCCCCCAAGAAGCACCCACGCCAAATTTGGGGCTTCTAGTACTTGAGGAACCCCGAAACCCTAACCCTAATTTCAGCTAAGCCTAACCCTAACCCTAGTTTCAGCCTTATTGTTAACCCTAATTCAATGCAAGTCTATGGGGTGAATTTTCAACTTTGTCCTAGAGACATGGGGCCACTTGCTTTTTCATCAGGAGCCCCCAAGAAGCGCCCACGCTAGATTTGGGGCTTCTAGCCAATGAGGAAAAATTTGGAGCAGACAGGACAGGGTTACAGCTGAGAAGGCACTTAAGATCCTCAAAGGACTGTTGCCACTAACTAGACCAAACAAATGGTTTCAATGGACTGGTTAATTCTTCTCTCGTGGCCGGCAGCGCCACTGCCTTGGTGCTGGAGATGCCCGCTCAGGGGCGCCGCCAGGAATTTTGGGCCCCCTTCAAAAAAACAAAAACAAATGGGCCTCCTGTGCGCAGCGCTTGTCAAAAGCACATCACTCAAAAAATACAGTATAGTTCAATAATAGTGCTTGAGTCCATCTTTGACAGTGTCAATGTATTTTTATTGTGAATTCGCCACAAAGCAAACACTTAACATTGATGAATGATTCATGAAAAAAACACTTGATGTCTCTCGGACAAAGTTGAGCTTTGACCTTCATAGACTTGCACTGCATTAGGGTTTAGCGATAAGGCTGGAATTAGAGTGAGGGTTTCGGGGTTCCTCATGGGCTAGAAGCCCCAAATTTGGCATGGGTGTGTCCTGGAGGATTCTGATGAACCTGAAAGTGGCCCCATGTCTCTGGGACAAATTTGACCTTTGACCTCCATGGACTTGCATTGAATTAGGGTTAATGATAAGGCTGAAACTAGGGTTAGGGTTTTGGGGTTCCTCAAGAACTAGAAGCCCCAAATTTGGCGTGTGCGCTTCTTGGGGGCTGCTGATGAAAAAGCAAGTGGCCCCATGTCTCTAGGACAAAGTTGACCTTTGACCCTCATAGACTTGTCATTAGGGTTAGCAATAAGGCTGGAATTAGAGTGAGGGTTTTGGGGTTCCTCATGGGCTAGAAGCCCCAAATTTGGCGTGGGATTGTCCTGAAGGATCCTGATGAACCTGAAAGTGGCCCCATGTCTCTCGGACAAAGTTGACCTTGGACCCTCATAGACTTGTGTGGCATTAGGGCTATCGATATGCGATACAAACCTGGTGAGTTTAAGACTTAGTGACTCTACGTACATGAATGTATGGGGTACCCCGTCCTTACTTTGTTCCAACCTTCCCTCCACAAACCTGGCTGTCCAGTGCAGAAGTCAAAGTGAGAGAGAGAACAAAGAAGGAGGAGGGCCTGTGACGCCACTGCTGATTGGCTCGTTGGTTGGTTGAATGAGCCAATTCTAGAGCTCCCCTCGGTGTCCACACACTGCAAAATATATCTAAGAAACAAACACTTAAATTGAGAAAGAACAGGCTAGAAACAAGTCAAATTATCTGCCAATGCAGTAAGATATTTAGACTTGCTAAGATTTCTTAAAATAAGACGATATATCTAGGCATTTGAAGAATGGAAAAACTCTTAAAACAGTAAAGCACTCATTCCAAGGACTGTACTAAGTCAAATAAACTTGATACTAGCTTCTCAATTCTTTTTTCACGTTTGCTTCTTTCTTAATTTGAATGAAAAGATCTTAAAACCAGACCTACTAACAGTGCAATTCTTCTTAATTTAAGTGTTCACAATATGAGCTTTTTTTTTCTCAAAATGAGACAAAGCATCCACCCCCCCCTACGCCCACTCCCCCCCCAAAAAAAATAATTAATCAAACAGAATTAATATTGTCAACAACTATTTATTCACTTAAATTGCTGACAGTGCCTTCACTGCCTTGTAATAAAAACGTCACTAAGGCATTGCATCTTAAAACAATCTCAAGCAATCATTTCTAGAACGCAAGTAACAATTGTTACAATATTCACCGTCATCATTGTTGAATATTGATTCAGATTCCCTGACACTCAGTTACACAAAAAAAAAAAAAACAGTATGGGGACAGCATATAGTGTTGTGTTCCTATCACCACTGATAACATGTTTGGGGGAGTGTATCACTACCTATGCCTAGTACACAGCTCTACTCCCCAATAAAATCTTTCCATTCTGCCATGGTCTTTTTTGTATGAGGCTGTGGTGTCTCACTCATGGATAGTGTCCTGTAGCACTTCTGTCTGAATGACAGAGAGAAGGGTTGCCACACACTTTTGGATATGTGAGGTGCAGGGCATAGTAGTAATCCATCAGATGAAGCAGACCGTCACTCAAGTCTCCCCTGGCAAGCGTGGTGGCGGGAGTGGCTCCAAGACAGATGAGACAGCGGGTGCCATCAAACAGCAACACAGGGGTGCAGAAAGACCTCTTCTGCGAGTACATTGTGGGATCTTCTGTTGAAAAAGAAGAAGGAAACGCCACATCCATGCATGGAACTATGAAGTGTTGAATGTGAGAAAATGCAAACAAACTTTCACCTGAATGACATGAAGCAGTGCCTCACTGGCATGTCCCAGCTTCTTCGGTGGTGGACTTGGTGAAGGAAAGAGTGTGGGGAGTGCCCTGAGCAGCGCGATGGAATATTCCACTGGAATAGAACAAATCAACTTTGAGTTCAAAGTTAGTCTTCCTAAAAATGAGTCTTATTAGGTTTGTGTTGATCACAAAAAAATCTTATTTTTTCAGCATGAAGAGTATTACCATTCTGCATCTATTCATTCAGCGCAACATAAACCATCCTATGTCCAAGGAAACAGCTACACAGTCAATTAGAGACACAGCAAAATGACTCTACTGAACTACAACCAGCGTTATGCGTGGCTTCATCACTTCATTTTTTTTCCAAACACCATAAAATTACACATTGGTGCAGAAGTCTTCCCATCTCTTTTTTTAGTTCATCAATGAATTTTCTGTTGCCCTTATCCAGAATGCGCCACAGCTCATTCATCGCCTATAATGCAAGTCAGTGTTAAAATCTGCAAAAATGCTTGCTTTTCATCATAAACCAAAACAAGTTAAACACTTACACGATAAAGATCCTTGACACATGGATATGCATCCAGGATCTTTGTTGGCCTTGTCCTGTTCTTTCAGAACATCACTATCAATGAAGGATCTTCTTGCTTGAAACTGCAGCTCAAGAATTTGGGAGACAGCATCTTGGTTGGGTTTTGGTTTCTTGTACAGCTCCTGCAGGGTCTGATAATGTCTGGCCTGTGCTGTCAGACCATCTTTGGCTGATGAAATGGAGGAGACAAATCAGTAAATCAGTCAAATGGATGAAATTGTTTGGAGCATCAAAATATATCAAATGACAATTCAAATGTAAAAATGCCTGTGATATATCATGATATCCAAAACTATCATAACATTGCCTAGCTTTCATACATTATCATTATTATTAAAATGGACATGTTTCTACTTACGTGAAGTGTGGCCATTATCAGAACTGCGCCCTGGTGTGTGACACAAAATAATTGTCATGATCTTCTTCTTGGTCACTTGCTTACAAGTCAATGCGATGCCTTTTCTTCTTGTGGCCCCTCTCTGGTGAATCTCTTGTGAAGATTCTTGTAAGTGCTCGCCTGTGGTAAATAAAATTTCACTCATTGAAAGAACAAATAAAGATGGAAAGTGAACATGCACAGATAAAAAAAAGTATCAGCCAAAAATAACCACACGCTTCAAAATCTTCACACTTTTTTCACAAAAAGTGCGCAAAATAATATCACTTACATGTTTCATTGTTTTGTCTTAATCCTTCAGCATGGGATAATACTCCACTAGTCTTTTAGCCATTGCAGTGACTTCATGCTTAGAAGGGTACCGGACCCCCTCTCCTTGCTGACTGGCTCTCAAGATAGAAATCATGCTGGTGACAGTGTTTCTCACCAGCCTGCATCTCAGCTCTTTGAACATGACACATTTCCCCTCACTGGCAGTGCGGGCCATCTGGAAGTAGTGCTTACAAGTTTGCTCCAACTCACTGTCTGTATAGAGGGTGGGCAAACTTTTTTAGCAACGGGCCACATGACAGACCTGCATCGAGTCGGCGGGCCACGGAAGGGGGGGTTGTAGGTAGGTACAGAATTCATAATTCAGTGCCTTGGAGCGAATAGCTTCGCCACTCAACTGGCCAAGAGACATGTGGCCTGTCCTTCTCCAATGCAAGCGGGTGGGAAAAGCACAGGAGTTGGTGTCTGCTCTTTTCTTAGAAGACAGCCTGCAATATGATGTTGGAAAGGAAGCAATTTTTCCTGCTTATGAGCTTGTTCCTGAGCCCTACCGGCAAAAATTTAGGAACCATAGAAAATCTAGTGGTCAAACCTTTGTCGAGTTTGCATGGGAGAAAAGCAACCTCTTTGATAAATGGTGTGCAGCTAATGATGTCAAAAATGACTTTGAGTCACTCCGTGAGCTCGTTCTTTTAGAAGATTTTAAAGACTCTTTGCCAGAGAAGGTGGTAATGTTCTTGAATGAACAGAAAGTGTTGTCATTGTCCAAGGCTGCTGTCCTCGCAGATGAGTTTGTGTTGACCCACAAAAATGTCATCTCATCTTCCCCCCCGATCGGACAGGCCTTCTGCTTCTCGTCCCACAAGAGCCGAGTCTAGCCACCTCCCCCTTGAAAAGGCTAGAGGGAAGGGACTTCTGGTTTGGCCATAAAGCGGTAGACTGCGCGACACCAGGGCTCTCGACCGTCTAGGGTAAAAACTCCCCGAAAACTTGAATAACTATTGTCAGATATCATATTAACTACAAAGTGATCAGGGGAACGTTGGAATGGGAAGGAAAACTCGATTCAACCAAAACAGAAACACGGTAACAGACAATATGGCGGAACTACCAGCTTGCTCTGAAACAGAGGGAGATGGCGAAACAAACTCCTCGTGACTAACGACGCGAAAAAGGGCTCGGACATAGAAATTATTAGCAAGGAGATACGGGATTTAAAAACGGAATCAAAAGAAGTCCTTCGCACGTTTGGAGAAACACTGAGGAACGACGTGGAAAAAGACTTGGACGACTTCAAAGACGAAATAAATCAACAACTTGCGAAAGTCATCACCGAACAGGAGCTCCAGACCGGCAAGATCAACGAGGCTGAGTCGCGGATTGAAAAGCTAGAACGTTGGGCACAGGAAGCTAATGACGCTCTGGTCATATCACAGAACAAAAAGCTCTTCAGGACAAGTTAACTGACCTGGAGTCCAGGCCGAGGAGAAACAACCTACGTATCTATGGAGTCACTGAAGGAGAGGAGGGAGAATCTGTGGCCAAGTTTGTGGAAGACCTGCTGAAAAGCGAACTGCACCTGCCAGCAGATTTTAATTTCCAAATTCAGAGAGCACACCGCTCATTTGCACAGAAGCCAGCGGACGGTGCCCAACCGAGACCCATCATTGTTAACTTTCTGGAATTTACTACCAAAGAGAGGGTCCTGAGAGAGCTATGGACAAAGAAAATAGAACTGGGGAATAAAGTACCGTCATTCCATCACGATTACGCGACAGAGATGGTCCAAAAGAGAAAGGAGTACAACACTGCTAAAAGAATCCTGAAGGAGAAGGGCATCCGCTTCCAGACGCCATTCACCAAGATGAGGACCCACTGGGATACGGGAACTCGAACCTACAACAGCGCAGAGGAGGTAAAGGAGGAATTGGCGAGACGCAGCCTGGCGGAGAAGACGGCGGTGGGGACGGGTGCGGAGGGGCCTACGCACTCGGTGCCCCGCACTGCGACGGAGTGGCAGTGCAAGGAGGGATCCTGGAGGGGCTACGCATCAGCAGCGACACGAGCCAGAGAAAAGCTACAAGATTTTCAAAGATTCTTTGATTAAATTCAGAGAATAAAGGGAAGAAAGCTGGTAGGGATGTTCTAGTATGACGGGTGTTTTTAAGTTGACAAATTATTAAAATTGAATTCCCATGTTAATAGAAAAGAGACTGTGGGAAGTCCGGGTCGCTCCTTTTTTTCGAACGTTGGACTCATTTAGAATGACTAAAATACTCATTGCAGGTTCAAGTGTCATTTCTAAGTTAGGTTAGATTTTTGACTGCCTTCACGCGGGCCGGACAGAGACACGCCGTAGTTTGGCCATGCCTGATCTACAGGAAACACATCTCTCTCAACAAGAGCACGACACACTGAAAAGATTTGGATATAGAAATGTTTTTTTTAGCTTGTTCAGGAAAGGCCCAAAGAGAGGTGTCACAATATTAATCTCTAATTCTATCAGTTTTGAAGTTGTTAAAAAAATAAATGACAAAGAAGGGAGATATGTAATAGTCACAGGGAAATTGGATGATAACTCAGTTACTTTGGTCCAGGGTTGAACAAGTGCTTTTTGAAATCACTGTTTGAGATCATAGCTGTGGAAAGTGAAGGAATCCTAATATGTGCAGGGGATTTCAACATGATTTAAAAGCTAAACTCGACACAACTAATGGCAACAGAAGTCAGACCCGCCTGTCGACACTTGTCAACGTCTCTCTAGCCGAACTAGGGATGTTTGATGTTTGGAGGGACCTCCACCCGTTACAGAGGACTATTTTTTTTATTAACATTACAGACAGATACAGAATAGAGGAATGTAAAATAGGAACGACTGACTTGTACTGACACAGTATTAATTACCTTATTATTTGTCTAAATAAGAGGAAGAAAAACACACTTTGGAGATTAAATGTGGGTATGCTAAATAATCCAAAAACACTGGAGGAGGTTAAGAAAGAGATTAAATGCTCTATGGAGGAGAACATAGATAGTCCAGTAGACACTACCATACTGTGGGACACAATTAAAGCTGTGATGAGAGGGAGGTTAATAGCGAGGGCAGCCTATCAAAAAAAGACTAGATGTGGCGAGGGGGAGGGTCTGGTGGAGGTGGAGACAATTCTGATGGTGGGTATAAAGGTGGGTATAAAGGAAAATTGGGGTGGTGGTGGTGGGGGGGGGGTTGCCTGACAACGCCACCTGGGGAGTTGCACCCCAGGAAATAAACTATAATAAAATTCCACGGGCTACACAGGTTTGTTACGCTTTGAAATTTAAGAGGACGAGACGGACTTCCAATGAAACAGCTTTATTTGACAACAATTTAAAATAGACCAAGTTTAGCTGCCTGAGTGTCAAGGAAATAAGAACCATACCAAAAAGACTGTTCAACATAAGAAAATAAGGGGAACAGGGCCAAAGAAACCAAAGAAAACTCAAAAAAGGGAATAAACAAAGCTAAGGGAATCACTACAAGCCAAAATTCACGCTATGCCAACTCCTTATTTATTCTTCGCGCGCACACACACACACACACACACACACACACACACACACACACACACACACACACACACACACACACACACACACACAGGACCAAAACCCAAAACAAAAAGGTAACGATCACTGGGGAACAAGATATTAATGAACTAAAAAAGGAAATCAAACTATAACAAAATCGCTACTCAATAGAAAACCCAAAGTTTCACCAAAATTTCACAACAAAACAAAGAAAAGAAAACCAACCAAAGAAAGTGGTTACGCTAACAAAAGAAACAGACAAACTGAATTGTCTAAACCAAATAAACCAAAATCAAAGGAAAAGTGTCAACGTTGTGTTGTTGTGTTGCTGTTGGAGGGCTACAACAACACAATGTCTTCGATGCTACGCTTTGTGCCGTCGCCACGGACCCCAAACTCTCGTTCTTGTTGGATGCGGGTTCTGCGCAGACTGGTGGGAGAGTTTGTGTACAGGTTTTGCAAAGGAACGGTGTCTTCAGTTATACACATGCTCATTAAAGAGCCGACCGTGGAGGAAGCTTGTGCCGTTTCCAGCAGAATAACAGCGAAATTATCGAAATGAAAACAAATCAGAAAAACATCTCTTTGCTGTGCTTTTATTTACAAGTTGAAATTCTTCTAACTTACAAAAAATGTGAACGAAAAGGTAGAAATATAAATACGAACAAATACGTATTTGTTCAGGGCTGCGCAAAGCCGGAGCCCTGCATTTGCTGCGCTACCCTTTTAAAAAAGGTCTCTGTTGTGTGTAATTTTAATATGTCCATCTCTTTTAGAAGAGAAAGCATCGCCCCGGTCTCATCCTCTCTCCAAATGTCAACATTCTTATTCGCGTTTGCTGGTTGTTTCACGCCGTCTGTTTTGTTAGACGACGTAGTTGTGCGGTGGCGCGTGCGCACTTGCGTTGTCCAGTTAATAGTCCGACTAAGGCGTATACATGGCCGAGAAATTAGAATTCCAATCGCATTATCTGAGTGTCTCAATCGGAGTTCTCCGATTCCAATCGGAGTTCTCAAACTCCGATCATAATCGGACTAAGGCAATAATTCAAATTTCTCTAGTACCATGTAAACGCACTGAGGGACGCAAAAATTGCACTCCGGCGCAGGTGTGATTGATGACGCGAAGGTGGGGGCAAACCCACCTGCCACATAAAGAAGAAGGTTACAAGAAGCTGGTAAACCAATGAACAACTCTGGAACAGCAACACAAAAGCAATAAGGACGATACAGTGTCACAACAAATAATCGGTGTCAGAAGGGAAATAGACGATGTCTTGAGGCTAGATGTTGAGAAAAAGCTGAAATTCATTAAACAGACCCACTATGAATCAGGCTGTAAATCAACCAAATATTAAGCAAGAGGAATAAAGGCCCAGCAAGCTTCTCATGCAATATGTAAAATTAGAGACCCATTAACGAAACAGCTACTACTTGAACCTGAAGAAATAGAGAGGGTTTTTAAAGATTACTATGAAAATCTATATACCCAACTCACGGCTAAAGAAGATTGTGAGATGAAAGAATTCCTTGACTCATTGGACCTACCAGCCATTGGAGATGAGCAAAATAGAAAACTAATTTCCAGTATAACCAAAAAAGAAATAGATGCTGCCATTAGCAGGCTTAAAATCAACCAAAGCGCCAGGTAGTGATGGGTTTCCTAGTGAGTGGTATAAAACATTTGGAGAAGAATTAACCCGATACTCCTAAATTCTTTTAATCTGACTCTGACAGAGGGCAAACGGCCTCCCTCATGGAAAGAGGCTGTCATTCCAGTTATTCCAAAAGAAGGGAAAAATAAGGAACTTTGTGAATCGTATAGGCCCATTTCAATCTTAAATGTTGACTAGAAGATCTTTACTTCAATCATCTCAAAAAGACTTGAAAGTTTTATGCCGGACTTGATAGATGAGGATCAGTCAGGTTTTATAACAGGTAGGCAGACTCAAGATAACATTAGACGGGACCGTCTAGGGCTGGACGATAATTCGATAACGATATATATCGATCGATAGACGTGTGCTGCGATAGGAAAAAAAGGGGTGGATAAAAAGTTTGATAGAAAAAGTTTCACTTCCTTTTTCATCATAGCCAATCATGTAGCTTAATATTACGGTCATTTCTTCCTCCAACCAATCGCAAACGCAGACCCAGCGGCTCCACGTTGTCGGAGGAATCCGCTGCCAGCGCCAGCACCAAGCAAGTAAAGCAGACCAAACTGGACTTCTTGCAGTAAATACGACAAAGCGTCCAAGCGCCATAAGGACATCACCCATGTAGTAACATGCTTCATAGCGAGGGATATGCTGCCAATAACCACCGTTGAAAAGCTTGGCTTCAAAAAGCTTCTCGCCACTCTTGACCCGCGATATGAAGTTCCAGACTGCAAGTATTTTTCAAACACAGCTCTTCCTCGTCTGTACAACGAGTGCAGGGAATCAGTGCAAAACGAGCTGTTAACCGCCACAACTTCAGACCTCTGGTCGAGTCGCACGTTCGAGCCCTATCTCAGCCTATTTTTTTTAAATAAATAAATAAATTAATAATAATAATAATAATAATAATAATAATAATAATAATAATAATAATAATAATAAAAACAAACAAACAATTCAGTTGTGTTTAAAAAAGGTGGTTGAATAAAAGTTTGAATTTGAATTCAGTGCTCGTGTGTTCTTTATTAAAAGTCTGTCATTAAGTAATAGTATAAAACATCCAGCGCTGCAATTAAAATATGTTTTCAATTTTTTTGATAATTATCGATATCGATCAATATGACTTTTTTTTATATCGATATGCTTTTTTTCTATATCGTCCAGCCCTAGGACTGTCCTATACATAATAGATCAGCTCCAAAAGTTGTTACTGGTGAGCCTTGACTGTGTGAATTGGAGATTTCTGTATCAAGTTCTTGGGAAACTAGGGTTCCAAGAAAAGTTAATACAGTGTATTCAAGGTCTCTACCAAGAACCTACGGCAAGGGGGAGGGTCTGGCGGAGGTGGAGACAATTCTGATGGTGGGTATAAAGGAAAATGGGAGGAGGGGGGGTTGCCTGACAACGCCACCTGGGGAGTTGCACCCTAGGAAATAAACTATAATAAAATTCCTCGGGCTACACAGGTTCGTTACGCTTTGAAATTTAAGGGGACGAGATGGACTTCCAATCAGTCAGCTTTTTTAACAGGTAGGCAGACTCAAGAAGACATTAGACGGGTCCTATACATAATAGATCAGATCCAAAAGCAGGGCCTGCGAGCTGTTACTGGTGAGCCTTGGCTGTGTGAATTGGAGATTTCTGTATCAAGTTCTTGGGAAACTGGGGTTCCAAGAAAAGTTAATACAGTGTATTCAAGGTCTCTACCAAGAACCTACGGCAAGGATAAAGATTAATGGTACTCGTCAAGGATGTTGCCTTAGCGCTACATTGTTTGCTATGTTCATTGAGCTGCTGGCACAAATGATCAGACAAAGTAACAATCTAAAGGGAATACATATAGGAGAGCAGGGACATCTAACAGGGCTTTTTGCTGATGATATTATTTTGGTTCTCCAAGACGCGGACAGAACATTACCTCATTTGATGTTGATAATAGAAACCTATGGTAAATACACAGGCAACAAGTTACATGTGTACATGCTGCCCTCAATATCAGGCACGATGGAAATAGATAGAGGCCGGCAGAGAAACGACTCTCACACTGGCATTAGTAGGAGACATAAGAACTAAATCAGCTCAACAAAGCCAAAATGAAATTATTAAGCACACACCGACTATCTGGAGTAAGATGGTAAAAGAAAACCATATGGAGGGAAACTACTAATGTGGCCTTCTCTTGATCCCAGATTTGAACCAGGAACCACAGACATTGAGTACAGACGATGGTGGGAGAGGAGTATAACTGCAGTATGCACGCTCGTTCACAAGGGTTTTAAAAAGTTTTGGAGAGTTGAAAAAGGAATTTGGACGAGGAAACAAAGATTTCTTTCGATACATGCAATTAAGAGATTACTATAATAAAAGAATCAAACCAACATCATCTGGAGAGGGCAATATAGTGATAGATATTCTGATCGCAGCCTGTAAAAAGATGAAGAGAAAAATCATTTCTAAAATCTATCAGGGCCTTCAGAAACAGAACAGCAACAAACGCAGGGTGCATCAAAGCCAAATGGCAGAAAAAACTAAGCATGAAAATATCAGAGGAAGGTTGGCGTTCCATGTGGGATGCACAGCATTCATCCACAAGTTCAAAGAAGTGGTGAACAATTGTTTGGAAAAATTTGATCGGTTTCTTCATATAAAAAGTAAGGGTGTCAACGTCGCTTTATCGCCGACAATTTTTTTCATCGCGCGATTAACGCACACGGTGCTTTTTGAACCTTTGGCCGCTCCGTAGATTGTGGAAACGGGAAATGAATTGACTCACAGCACACAGTCACACGCTTGCAGCCGGCTTGTAAGCACAACAAAAAAAAAGAAAAAGACACTGAGCGTAGATGAGCACTAGGAAGGACTAACATGGATAAGGCGTCAATTGTAAATGGAAAGTTCCACTTCAAAACCCTGCCAGATGGCAGTCTTGACAGGACAAAAGTGATATGCATTTACTGTAAAGCTGTATTTAGTTTCCACCGGAGTACGAGCAGTCTTACGTTTCACTTGTCTGCGAAGCATACAGCTGACGCGGAGAGCCCTCCGCCCCCTTCTGAGGTAAAGCAAACCACGTTGGATGGTGTGGCACGGAGACCACTGGCCGCGTCCACCACATGCCAACTTTCAACAGCGGGGGCTAAATGGGTGTGGCTACGGCTTGCAGGCCAATTAATGTGGTGGAGGACGAGGGTCTGCGCGATATCATATATATTATACTGACTATTGATGAATATGACACTGACTGGATGATTATGGCACTGACTGTGGATTACTATGGATGCTGAACAGCTGTTATAGGCTATACTGCCTAACTGCACTATATCATTTGAGTCCTGTACTGTATTGCACTGCCCCCTGTTTAATGCACACTTTATTTATTGTTTTGATTTAATTTAATTGATTTTGTACATCACAGTTTGATGCAATGCATAAGTGTCATCCTTTTGTCTTAATGGCTGCTGAAAAAAGGGGATGAATAGTTCAAGTTGGAGTTGAAAAGTAAAATATAGAAATTTTGGTAGTACTAGTAATCATTACTTTGTAATGTTACAGTTATGCCCATCTGTTATCTTTGTTGGGCTTGAGTTTATGATTATTTTTTTTTACCCTGTGCGTCTTTTGTTTTGTTAGTCGTACTTGTCATTGCTCCAACACGAATAAACATGCTGCATCCCACTAGATGGCGCATTTGCCTTATTTACAAGCACCATGGTCATCAGAGCTGATCTCTGCCACTCTCAGCAGCTGAGTCTAAGGTCTACTAAGATTCCACAATCTATTACACCTCGTGAGCAAAACAGGCTACAGGTAAAATTAAACATCTTCAGTTGAGCAACTCAGGCAAGTTAAACTGATTTAAAAACAAACAAACACTATAATACTAGGAAAAGAATCCGCTATATGTCAATAAATACAACAGATTGAGTATTCATAAAAACAATGCTTACTTTAAATAAGAAAATCCAACAAACCAACAAGTGCAGCACTAAAAAGCAAACCAACAATCAAAATAATGCTTAATTGCCTTAGTTTCGTCCCACACTTATCAGCTTAGCTACTAAGAATAACACACATTATTCACCTGGACAGAAGGAGGTTCTGAGGAACGTGTTGGTCCTGGAGCTTCCTGGTCAGGATGTTCGGGAGATCCCTCTGGCTCAATGTCTGGAGCGCCAACATATTTTAGAATTGCTCCTGCAGAGACAAAGCTCATTAGATCATCAAGCAAAACAGATCAGAAGCGCATTTTCCTATTTTATTATTACAGTGATGTTGCAGTAATATAGGAAAATTAAAAATTCATTTGTTTTTAAATTAAACATTATGGTTGCAGTGTCCCTTTAAAGCTTTTACCCAATTACAAAACTGTCATTTTTAAGAGTTTTTGGCATTACTTTACACACTGTACTAGTTAAAGTAATAAAACTAAGATAAATGACCCACTGCCACAACAGTCTAAAATAGTCAACACCATGCCAAATAAAGTATTTCCATAAAATATTTCTTTGAATTCTAAAACAGTAGCACATTTCTAATTAAGGGCCTACAAAATACAAACTAAGCTTAGTAAATTCATCCTAAGTTAAGGCTAAAATAACATTAAGAGTCAAATATGTGAGAGACAACTTCCACTGAACAATAACAGGGGACTGATTACAACAACAACTACAACATGCCCTCCCTCCCGCCCTCCCTGTTAGAATGTGAATAAACGGGTGTGGAGTCAATCAGTCATTCCCATGGCAGGATAGGCCAACATGGCAGGATATGGTCAACTTTCATAAAACAAACAAAAACGCTGATTCATGACGAACAAATATTAGCCAGCCAGCTAACATTTATCCGACGCTAGCTAGCTAGCTGGCTAGCAGGACAAATAAACAAACTTGGGGGGACAACAGCGTTTCACCTCCACCTCTCCAGCCCACATCACAAACAAATAACTTACCTTTCCCTTTTGCAAGTTTTTCTTGATCAGTTTTCTTTTCCTTCCGTTTGTCCGCACCGCTGGGATAACTCCTTTTTGATGCCATAATGGTGTCTGTTTGTTTTTAATCCTTTCGCTAACGGGAACGAATGGTAGCTGTCAATCATTCACATCATACCTGTCGGCGTCGCCGGCCCGCAACGTCACAACCTGCGTGACAGTGCGGCAAGCCCCCAGAGTCCAAGATGGCGTCCCATTCCTTTCAATGAAGTTGCTCACCCAGCGCATGGCTCCCAAAAACTTTTTGACTTCCGCATTGATGGGATAATAGAGCATGCGCAGTTGTGTCAGTGTGGAGACCGTCACTGACAGTCGTGCGCGCTCACAAACCGTACAAAATTCAACATGGAAATCAATGTATTTTTTTTACGGAACAACTGACGATTGTTGTTTCGAAATTTTATGAATAATAATGATGATGATGATGATGATGATGATGATGATTATTATTATTATTATTATTATTATTATTATTATTATTATTATTATTATTATTATCATATTAATAAAATAGTATTATTATAATAATATACTATTATTTGTGTATTAAACAAGTGAGCAATGTGCCACTGAATAATAAATGATAATTCTTTGAAGCAACTCTCTTTGGAAAGCAGACAAAGTAATGAAATGATTGGTCTATTTATTTCATCAGAACTAAAAAAATAAAAAATAAAAACTCAACGATCTTGAAAGTTCCTCCCTTTCTCTTGCACTTGTCGATGTGTGTAGCTAACACAAATTTGCAAATATTTTGTCGTCCTCATGGAATTAAACAGCACACCATGTTAATTTATCAGCGAGTGCTCTCTCTTTTCATGCAATTCATCACGCTTAACATGTAATGCTGAATCATGAAAGCTATGGAGCAAAAAATAATAATTACATCAACCACGAGTGAAATAAAATGTGTCATTCATTCAATAAAGATTTAATTCATTCATCTTCTATACCCGCTTATTCCTATTCAGGGTCACGGGGGTCTGCTGGAGCCTATCCCAGCTGTCTTCGGGCGAAGGCAGGGTGACACCCTGGACAAGTCGCCAGTTCATCGCAGGGCCACATAGAGACAAACAACCATTCACACTCACATGCACACCTACAGACAATTTAGAACGTTCAATTGACCTCACGTGCATGTTTTTGGAGTGTGGGAGGAAGCCGGAGAACCCGGACAGAACCCACGCAGACACAGGGAGAACATGCAAACTCCACACAGAAAGGTCCCAGGTCCAGGCCCCGGAATCGAACCCACGACCTTCTTGCTGTGAGGCGGCAGCGCTAACCACTGCACCACCGACTATTTTATTACTTAGTTGAAAATGCCATTTTATTTCATTTAACAAAGCATATCATTATTTCATCATGCATTTAATTGTTTTGTGGTCCTGTGTTTTAGTGCTTCATAATTGTATTCTGTTGTCAAATTTGCCCATCAAAGTCAGATTAGTAATCCTGTACATCAGTTTAAGGAAAAACAATTCTAGGTAATGGATTGCAGATCTTGTAGTGACCTGTTACAATGGAAAGAAATGTATACATAATAAGTACGTCTGTGTGCCCGATATTTTAGCTAACACTAAACTTTCTGCACAACTGTCTGCATTGTGCTTTTTCTTCGGCCACAGAGAACAGAAACGTCTGTAGTTCTTTGTTCACCCATGGTACAGTTTCATAAGCTTTTCAGTTTTTAATACGTGTTAATGTAAAAATCCACACGCGAGGCATTTAAAAATGGCAGTTTTGGTCTTTCGTGAAAGACGGCCTTTGGCCAATCAGTGTCCTGAACGTTGCTACGTCACCCTTATGGTCTCAGCTCTGCTCGCTTCGAAGCCCAACGAGGCAGGTACCAAAATCCTAACCCCTGGGAACGTGACAATTGTTTTTTTCAATTGAAGTTTTTGTTATTTTGTTCGTTTTCGTTAACTATTATAACCGTGGTCAGGACCTCCAGTGAGAAGATCCACTGGAGGACATTTAGAGCAAACAGTCAGACAACAGCAGCTTCACCACATCAGCTGAAAAATGGAGTTTGGATGCTTTCAGCTTCAAGTCGTGGACAGAAAATGATGACACTGTCACACTGATGTTTTCTTCTCCAACCTTCTCCCAGCTCCAGAGGTTGGTGGTCTGCAGGAGCTTCTACAGCAGCAGAAGATCAGTCTGGAGAGGAGATGTGAACGTGTGACTGAAGGTGAAGAAGCAGGAAGTCAAACTCTCCTCAACAGCATCTACACTGAGCTCTACATCACTGAGGGACTGAGTGAGGAGGTCAACAGAGAGCATGAGGTCAAACAGCTGGAGACCAAGAAGACCAAGAAGACCAAGGAGATCCTCCACGACCGTCCAATCAGGTGCAGCCAGATCTTTGAAGCCTCACCTGAGCAGCAGGGACTCGGGGAGTCAGAGTGGTGCTGACCCGGTCTCTGGGCTGGACTGGGAAGCCTTGGGGTCCCACTGGTGGAACTGGAGGAGGTGACTGGGTCCAGGGAAGTCTGGGGGTCTCTGCTGAGGCTGCTGCCCCCGAGACCTGACTCCGGATACGGCAGTAGAAGATGGATGGATGGATGGATGGATGGATGGATGGATGGATGGATGGATGGATGGATGGATGAATGCCAGGTGATAGAACATTTCATAAAAACAGACTCTGCATTATAACTTCTATTACACTCTAAAAAACTCACTCCAATATAACTGCACTCGTCCTTCTCTCACATTACATTGGATCACAATGACCAAACAACACAACAAAGACAATGATCCAACTGTACTGCCACGTCCAGACTCAGTGTAGGTCTGTAGGCCTCTTGGACCTTCATGTGAACCACTGCGTGATGACTGGAGGTGAAACATGACTGACTGCTGTCCTCCTACCTGGTCAATGCAATCTCACTTTCATTCTGCTGCAGATGGCCATTTTCATTTTACACCGTCCAAATTTACAGCTCAGGGCGCTGGGACGAATTCCAAATTGTGTGCAGATACAGGCCTACACTTCAAATAATTATGAGAAAAATCCAACGTCAAGAGAGCACTTCCATTAGGAAATAGTCAACATGAAATTTCGTCTTCTACTGACACCTGCTGGTCAAATTGAATAGTTGCAAATATTGTGAACAAGTTGTCATCTAATTCTAATCCTAAACAATATGGCCATTCCAAGTCAAGTATTAAGACAATTAATCAGGTTTGTACTGCTTGATTGAACACATTCATCCCGTTCCAGTGCACTAAAACCCACTTCCCTTCAGGACCGTGTCAGCGAAGCCAAAACTTCCTTGAGTGACGCTGTTTCCCAGCATGCAATGCGAGCTAGCGATTTCACAATACTATTTCATCACAAACATGGATGTAAAAAATAAAAAGGGACGAAAAATGAAACTTCAGGAACAGCAACCATTGCAATACAAGCAGAACTGGGACGAAGTTTTATATTATGTACACTATAATACAGCCTTCTGGTGGACAAGCCATACTATTTAATCCGTGTCCTCCTATGGCAATTCCGTGGGTGGAAGCTCATCGTACAGGTCACATGCTGGTTGCGCGTCACTCCACCGATCACCTCGAGGCCCTTGCAGGGGATCTGCAGGGTATCTGATTCAGTTGAGTATATGGAAAATATGGGTCGATGGTCAGTTGTAACAAGAGAAGCTTGCTGGCAAAAATAATGTACTACAAGTGAATGTCACACTTTATTTTTGTTTTGTATGAGCATTTAAAAAAAACAACATCATGATAATCGAATACAGACACACACCCGAATCCAAGAACGAGAGTTTGGGGTCCGTAGCGACGGCACAAAGCGTAGCATCGAAGTGTTGTTGTAGCCCTCCAACAGCAAACAACGTTCTTGTCTGCCTTTTAAAATAACCAGGAGCACAAGAAATAGGGTACACCTTATCTGCAAAGCAAGTAACACGTACATTATGAACTATCGTTCCATATCATAATAGATTTAATATGTCAACCGAAAGCAGCTGACCGGCTGAAAAGACTCACTCCACCCCCTACTGTTGTGAGGAGGACACGTTCCCGTCAATAATTTGAATTTCTCAGCTGCATGGATACGGGGACCAAGCTGAGAACTCCGATTGGACGAGAAAACAGAATTATTGCTTAGTCCGATTAAGCTCTGCATGTAAACACACTGATTGATTAACATGGGCGCTGAATGGAAGCGCTCGGCGCTTCGCGGTGCTTCCACGTCCAGTGTGAACCCGGCGGAACTTTTCAACATTTTGACGTGGCAGACGCGGGACGATCGTTTTCTATCAGGAGTGTGCACTACATAATCTGTAACGGAAAATTTGCGCTCCACGACATACGGACCAGAAAAACCAGCCTGCAAACGGGAACCGGGTAACGGCAACAATACCAACACTCGGTCGCCTGTCTCAAAAACTCGAGCCACAGCTTTCTTGTCAAACTGCCGCTTCATTTTAGACTGGCTGGCGACAAGAGTTTTGTGAGCAATTTCACAAGCACGATGCAAGCATTCACCAAAAAAAAAAAAAGACGTAATCTAACACATTATTCTCGACTCATTTAACATTGGAAAGCCACTTACCCCTTAACAGACGTGAGGGTCCTCTCACCGAACACTAAATCAGCTGGGCTGAACCCGAGGGACTCCCACACATACAATCGACGGCTCATTTTAACCCCCCCCCTAGATAGATCCCTAGATAGTACGTTTGATAGATGGATAGAAATAGATAAGTTAGTTAAAGTTACACACACACACACACGCACATATATATGTATATATATATATATATATATATATATATATATATATATATATATATATATATATATATACATATATATATATATAGACATATATATATATGTATATGTCTATATATATATATATATATGTGTATGTATATATATACATATATATATATATATGTATATGTTTGTCTATATATATGTATATATATGTATATATATATGTATATGTATATGTATATGTATATATATGTATATATATGTATATATATGTATATGTATATATATATATATATGTATATATATATATATATATATATATATATATATATGTATATATATATATATGTATATATATAAATAAACCTCTTTCAATGAACTCCAAAACATACATGGTCAAAATCCATATTATTATGTTGTTGTTGTTTTTAAATGCTCATACAAAACAAAAATAAAGTGTGACATCCACTTGTAGTACATTATTTTCGCCAGTAAGCTTCTCTTGTTAAGACTGACCACATACAAAACAAAAATAAAGTGTGACATCCACTTGTGACATCCACTTGTAGTACATTATTTTCGCCAGTAAGCTTCTCTTGTTAAGACTGACCACATACAAAACAAAAATAAAGTGTGACATCCACTTGTAGTACATTATTTTCGCCAGTAAGCTTCTCTTGTTAAGACTGACCACATACAAAACAAAAAGAAAGTGTGACATTCACTTGTAGTACATTATTTTCGCCAGTAAGCTTCTCTTGTTACGACTGACCACATTGACCCATGCTTTCCATATATTCACCTGTATCAGATAACCTGCAAGGGCAACGACCTTGTCTCAGACCTTCCCCGAGGTGGTCGGTGGAGGGACGCGCAACCAGCACGTGACCTCTACGGTGAGCTTCCACCCACGGAAGTGCCATAGGAAGACACGGTTTAAATAGTATGGCTTGTCCACCAGAAGGCTGTATTATGGTGTACATAATATAAAACTTCGGCCCAGTTCTGCTTGTATTGCAATGGTTGCTGTTCCTGAAGTTTCATTTTTCCCCTTTTCCCTTTTTATTTTTTTACATCCATGTTTGTGATGAAATAGTATTGTGAATCGCTAGCTCGCATTGCATGCTGGGAAACAGCGTCACTCAAGGAAGTTTTGGCTTCGCTGACACGGTCCTGAAGGGAAGTGGGTTTTAGTGCACTGGAACGGGATGAATGTGTTCAATCAAGCAGTACAAACCTGATTAATTGTCTTAATACTTGACTTGGAATGGCCATATTGTTTAGGATTAGAATTAGATGACAACTTGTTCACAATATTTGCAACTATTCAATTTGACCAGCAGGTGTCAGTAGAAGACGAAATTTCATGTTGACTATTTCCTAATGGAAGTGCTCTCTTTACGTTGGATTTTTCTCATAATTATTTGAAGTGTAGGCCTGTAGTTGATGAGGAATCACGGTGTGCTAACGCTACTCAAACAGCTTAGATGAAAAAAGGGAGTGTGATTTAGGTTTGTGGTACATTATGACAATCTTGGACTTGCAAGACTGAGGCGATGGTTCAATTCCCATCAATGTGTATTATATATGTGTTATTTAGCTCATCTATTCTACATTTTAAATAGATCACATTTGACATCTGACCCACTGAACACTTACTATTGAACATATTTTTAAACTATGGGCTATTTAGTCTTGTTTTAGGATATAATATAATTCATTGCACAAACTGTCAGGCTAAGTATAAGAGCTATAGTCTACTACAATCAGTCGTGCCAAAAAAGAGACATTGTCTTTATTTTTCATTTTTATTTGATTGTGTCAGCATTGAACCATACAAGGACATACAATGAGGATACTCATTATAATATTGATGAAGTGTTGTTGTTTCATGTTTTGTTGGCTGTTTCAAGGGTTTATTTAGTTTGTTGTGACACAATCTAAGGTTCAATTTGTAAAGAAATAAAAGTTTTTGTGAAAAAAGATAGTGGTCAAAGTGATTGATATTTGTGTTTGTGTTTTTTGTAGTCTTGTCTGGATTTGTCCTGTTCGTTTCTGGTCTGTGTTTGTGTTCCCACTCTTGGCCTTCACCTTGTCGTGGTGAGTGGGCTTTTAACTAAGACAGGCCAATTATATATATTGTGTGAAGCCAGCAAAACAGTCATTATTGTGAGAATTACAACTGAAGCACACTAAATAATACACCATAAGTCACATTTTGCTTTTCTGTTATTAATCTAATGTGTGTTATGTCAAGCCTCCACAGTGGCGTGCTGCAGTCAGGATGAGACGAACAAGGTGACTGGATGGACGGATTGATGAGCCCAGCGAGCCTCCACCATCCACAGACAAGCCAGTCCCATCTTCTACCCAGAAGGATGTCTCTTCCATCTATCTTTGCCTGCCAGGGAAATGCAACCAAACATAGTAATTACAGATGGTGTTGTCTCTGTTAAAGTGACACATGGAAAAAAAAATATATATATATATGTTTTGTGATTCATGTTCATGACAATAACAATCGAACAGATTTTCTTCATTCTTCCAATGAGTTTCGCAAACAAACATGGAATTTTCCCTGGATCATACAAATACGTTTGTAGATTATATAAAGACAATTATAAAACACATTTGTTGTGGTTTTATATTAAAGCAGATATCAAACGTAAATGTAGCATGGTAATGTTGCGAAGACACATTTATTTTTGTTTTTCTTTGTTTCTTTAGAAGCTTTTATTTTGGTTTTCTGTGGAAGCACAACAGACAACACACATGTTAACGTCCGCTACTACGGTTCGCTCCGCATAGGTCTCACGAGCCACTTGAGAGACTTCCTCTCGAGCGTTATCTACTTTTTACATTTCAAAACACAGATCCATACCCGACTTCGACTTGAACTTATTAATCATGTCGTTTCCCACATTTCCCACATCACTCAGAGACGATACATTCAAAACGTAAATTTAACTCACATACCCTCGATCTCAGACTTCAATTACGAAACAGCCACACATACATTTGCTCTTATTTTCAACCATTTCCCCTTCTCACCTGTGGAAGCACACCAGATAACACACACGTTAATGTCCGCTACGACGGTTCGCTCCACATAGGTCTCACGAGCCACTTGAGACCTCTCTAGCGTTATTCCCTGGGGCCAACACGACCTCCACTGGTAGAAGTGGGTAACTGCACCCTGCTCACTGATCACTCTCACACCCGCCACAAACCACAACAAAAGCAGGAACAGTGCTTTGCCACAATTATGCTACATAAACACGTCCTGGTCCCCTCTGGATCCTCTTTTCCGGTCCTCGCGATCACTCTCTTGGCTGCGGTGGGCATGGTTCTGCCCGCGGTGTCTTCCTTTGTCAGGGCATTCTCTGGCCCAGTGACCCATTCGGCCGCAGATGTGGCACGCCCCCTTTTCGCCTCTGTCTCCGCTAGTCGCCCTTCGTCGGTTGTCGTTGTTCCTGTAGGGCCGTCTCGCCGTGTCACTGAGGTGCTTCATCATGGTGAGGGAGGCACGCTTGATCTTCTTGTCCTCTGCATCGCTGGCCTCCTGCAGAAGCCTCTCAGCGTGCACTGCATGACGTCGGACCTCTGTCAGCC
Source organism: Nelusetta ayraudi (assembly GCF_046127955.1). Lineage (NCBI taxonomy): Eukaryota > Metazoa > Chordata > Actinopteri > Tetraodontiformes > Monacanthidae > Nelusetta > Nelusetta ayraudi. The sequence continues at coordinate 262,084 of NW_027466086.1, forward strand.
GGGCATCTTCAATCCCCACGCAGCAGCTTGTGTTAACTGCTTTGGCGATCTGGGGGAGCAGCCCTTGTCTGAAAGCAGTGATGAGGCTGGCCGTTTGGTTGACGGCAGTCCTGATGAACGTGGCGACGCTGCGGCGTCGGTGCTGGAGTGCGCAGGGTTGTACGGTGGTAGCGTTGGATGAGGGCAGGCGGGAGGAGGGAAGACAGGCATGTCCAGGAGAGGGTCCCTCGGGCCTGTAAGAGAAGGATACAGACGACTTGGTGCATTTGAATGCTCGTGTGTGAGCGGCTCCTTTTCTCCCTCCTCTGGGGAGTGTGTGTGAGTGTGTGCACCCTCTGCCGTTATCTCTGTCACCCCTGTGCTCCAGCGCCCAGCGCTGTTCACACGTTTGTTTTTGTTTTCTTTACTTGTTTCCTGTCCCTGACCTCTGCTTCAGGTTTCCAGAATGAAAAACACCTTTCATGATCTTTGATGATTTGAATCTCCCACCTGTTTGTTTTTTTCTTTTTTGTAACCTTTCCCTCTGCTATCTTCAATTTATCCCGGAGGTTTCTCAATTCCTCCAAACTCAGTGATCCCCCTGCTGGGAAATCATACTTTTCAACCCAAATTCCCAACATGTCAAGACAATCTGGACCATATTTTATCCTCATGTCGTCCACAATTGGTCCCCCCTGGGGAACAGCAGCAGCCACTTTGCTCTGGTTCTTCCCCAGCACTGTCTAGCTAGACTTATTACTCTGACTTTTCACACACAAGTTTTCACAAAATTCCAAGTCAGAAAATACACAGGCGTCCCCATGCACCCCTTTTTCTTACTCTGGAGCAAAAAGGTGGAGAAAAAACTCACCCCTCTGGTAGTTTACCTACCAGAAGCTTCCGGCTCACTTGTGGAGCGGGAATTTCAGTGTTGATTCAGAATCAACACCGACCTGACAGGCACGGTTAACATATGCGCTCCGTCCTGCCCCGGGACCGTTCGTAGATGACAAGGAAAACAACCCACTGGTCACTGATATGTCTGAGACAAGAACAATTACTTCTCACCCGATCTCTGAATCAGCACTTCCCTTCCAGGTTCGCTTGGATAGACGTGAAGCCGATCAGATCCACTCTTAGACGCCGATCCTCTCATCTCTGAATGCTTGGTTCGAGGTAGAGGGGGAACGAGGAGTTTCCTCCGTTCCTGGTCCGCGGCCCTCGACGTCCCAGAGTTCCACTGACGGGTCTCCAGCTATCCTGTTCGTGACGCCAAACTGTTGTGGAAAAGAGCAAAGCTACCGATGCAGAAATGCTGAGTAAATAAGTAATTTAATGAACATGAAATAAATGATCGGATATCCGCGGCACAAACAAAGTACAACCAACAGAACAGATGCAACAGGTGCAACAGCTCGAATGAATGAAAGTGCAAAGAGAGAAGGAAGAAGAAGGTCTTTTATACAGTGGACCCGCAGGGGACGAGATAAGGAAGAAGGAGGGGAGGATGAGAGGAGACAAAACTACGAATACCTCACCCTGGCGGGCCACGAGGAGAATGTCTCCAGAAGGTTATACAGTGAAACTAACAGGACACGGGAGGCCAAGAATACTTATTTTCCATTACATGGTTCAAGTGAACCGCTGGATTCGAGGAAAAGGCTTCGTCACCGTCAACCTAGTTAGACATAAGCTTTACTAACAATTAATTTAGCATGCTAATAAACAACGAAACAAGGCGGCGTCCATTTTTGTGTAGGGGCATTGGAGGAGAAAAACGTGCAGTTAACACAGACATGGACAAACCTGCTGTGTGTCTCTGTCCGGCCCGCGTGAAGCCAGTCATACCCCCCCCAACGAAACTTTGTCGGTACATAACTTTGCCGAGTTAGGAGAGACAGCAGGCTCGATTTGTGGCAGTGGCACCCGTTCCGCGACTGCTGCGGCATTCGCTGCGACTGCCGGAAGTGTCACTGCTTGGTGCCGGAAGTGTCGATGCTCGGTGTTGCTAGCAGTCGCGGCATTTGTGGCATTTGCTGCGACCGTTGCTGGCTATTTGTTATTTTAATTTAAAATACCAGTACTTATGCTCCTTTATGTGCATTTAAGTGCCGTATTCACTTATTATTTTACTTTATATGAACCTCTTATTACTACTGTACTTTATTTTAATATTTATGTATAATATTTATTTTGTTTCCTTTACAAAATCCACGTTTTCTATTTACTTATATGATGTATTAATTTTTATCAGTGTTTATTATCCCCTTTTAGAGTTTGTAATGTCATCATTTCAATAGAAAAAAAACTTGCTGCGACTGCTTTCGCAGCTTGGTGTTGCCAACAGTCGCAGCACTTGTTGCGACTGCCTGAAGTGTCGCCGCTTGGTGTCGCTGGAGATGCTGTTATTTGTGCCGCTGTTCGCTGGAGGTGACACTGTAAATGTTATAGGGATTTTACAAACCACTGACCATCTTATTTTTATTTATTTATTTATTTTACAAAGAATCTGATTGCTTGGAAGCAAAAATGTCCTTTTAATAATGTTAGATAATTGATTAATAGATCGATTGAGTTTAACTCCAGCCTCTCTCTCTCTCTCTCTCTCTCTCTCTCTCTCTCTCTCTCTCTGACATTTTTACATCATTTTCTCACTGTTGCCTGCCATAAGTGTTTCATAATTTTGAGGAACCTAACCCTTAACATAAACTTTGTCCGGCGGCACCAGTCAGCTGCAGCAATGGCATGCCTTATAAGGACACTTTCCTGCAGTAAAGATGAAAACATGGTCCAGGTATTATATTGATGTAATTTCCAGCTATTGCTTAATATTTAGAAAGGAATTACTGTACACCAATAACAAATCTTTCATATTTCGTAAGTAAGAATTCTGTCTTTAGTACAGTATATTGAGCAACCTAAAATCAAATGTTCATTCACAGAAATAAGTAATGGGTATGTGATTGAATGACATTTGTTGGAGCTTGATCACTACCCTTAATTTAGTTAGCATGTTATATATTATATGGGTTTTATAAGGTTAATGTTATTTTTTGGAATCCCTCAGGTGGACCTGGGAGGTGGTGAGGGATCTCTTGATTTCCAATAATACACCTCTACAATCTTCTTCCAGAAAACCAGAACAAGATAGATGGATCGACTTAATCTGCCAGGTTTTTATTCAGCTCCACTGTTATTTTTTCACAGGAAAGAACTGATCTTGAAAAAAATATACAGATGTCCAGGCCTCAGATGGCATAATTTAACATTCATAATGTTCTGAAGTCTGGAATTGTGTATTGCCTTAACGATTTCTGCCATTAGGTGTCACCATTGAGCAAGTTAAGCAAGTTAAGTGTGCTATGAAAGTATATACTTTTATAATAAAAGCTGTTATACAAAATTATTATTATGTTTCATACTAACAAGCAATATCACTTTATGAGCGCTTATACTGTTAAGTGCAGTAATAGTAGCAGTAATTACCTCTTCTGCATTCTCTGTCTGCTCTTCCACACTGGAAAAAAAAAAAAAACATATGTAAATGGACTGGTGCAAAACCACTATTTGCCACAAGTGGCATAATGGATTAGATGATGTCACATATTTGGGAGTATGCCCACAATGCAAATAATGTTGGGTACCTTTTCTCCCCCTTCGCAGATGTGCTCTTCAGAAGAATAGATTCAGCACGATAGCGACACATGTTGCTGTTGAGTTGCAACCAGCGAATCAAAACCTAAAAACCCAAAAAAGGAATATCAATATTTGCAACAAGTGTGTAAAATAATAACAACAATAACCATTTTGAATACATCAGTCTTTTATAAATTCATTTTGCAGTGGGAAGCGACAATCAGTGGGACTTGAAACTTTAAATCATGCTTTACTTTGTTGTAGTTGTAGTGTTTCTCAGAATTGTATTCTCAAAATTCCAAAAGTCAATTTACACCTATAGCTTTTACAGGCATATGCCATTTGTCATTCACTAACTTTTGCTTTAAACATGAAGTCTTGTAGAAATTTAGAATTATTTGCATAACCTCATTAGCTCACCTCTGGCAAGAGGACATCAGTGACAAACAGCTGCTTCTCAGAGACTGTTCCAGGCATGGATAGAAGTTTCTCTAAGCGCTGGCTGATCTGCTTTGTCTGGGTAACAAGTCAAGAAACATGAACATCCATCTATATTTGGCATGGTGGTCAGACATTGAATAATTCATGGCTCAATGTGTGAGATTGGCACACAGACAAATTGTGAGATGATATATTCACTCCCCCCACCTAAAGTCACTGAATGCATCATTTCAGTCATGTAACTAGCCTGTAATAGTTTCAAATTCTTTAAACACTTTATTACCCCCAAAACTGTCTTCAGGAACCCTGTGCTCTGTTATTTTTCATCCACCTTTATCCATGTTTTTGTTCTGAATAAATTGTATCTGTTATTGTTTTTCTGAAAGTCAATAAAATATACACTTATAAAAAGTAATTACTTGTGTCAGCTAACAGATGTGTTTTCAAAGTCACAAATAGTCTATATAACAACTGTAATTTCTCTCCCTTCCCAGGGTGTAAAAAACCTTTGCAATGCGTGTGCATCTTTGCTGTTGAAATATTGTGTGATATTGTGTCGTCCTTAATTACATTGTTTGATTTTAGCCAAATAAATAAATAAGAATAACAATAACAAAAAGTGCAATAAGACAATAATAACAGACAACACCACTAACCTTCAGGTTGTTGAATACAGTGAAATTTTCACTGTATTGTTTCTTAATGGCAGGGTCAAACCCCCTGTGTCTCCACAGATACATTCTGTTGGAGAGAACCTGCCCACTCAGCAAGTTTATCTCTAAATCCTGTAGAATTTCAGATGCATATTTACAGTTAGATTAGGTTTTCACCTGCTGCAATCAGGGAATGACATTTATGAGACAAAACATAGTACAGCTCATTGAAGAAAGGTTCACAGTAGGCCTGATATGTCATTACCTTTATCTCTTCATCTGGCAGAATGTCGCCTACTTTAATTGACTGCAGGATGTTGTCTCTGTTTTAAACAAAACATTGCCAAAATTTAACATGTTGCTTTGAAATAATACACTTTAAATAACCCAATGTATGTAATTGGTAATTGACAACAATATGTACATATAACTAGCATGATGTCTTGATTGATGATTGGGTAACATGTGTTCAAGAGCTAAGAATCTCTTGTGCAAATAGCTTTCTACGTGTTACAAAAGTAAGTAATCATTGATTACCGGGTTATTTAATTTGGCAATTGTTTATGTTATCCACAGGAATTCCTACTGCTGTGGACCCATAATGAAATGAAATATATTCTATCTCTAATATTTAATGTAAAGGAACTGAAAATGACTTGACACACTAAGGTAAATTCCTCCCTAATGCTCTTTGTCAAACTAATACAGTAATAATGTTGACTTCAGTGGCGGCCATGGCTCTGATATGACATTATTCTTACACATCTTGGATTACATGGCATCCGCAAAAGAAATCCTTTGATGTCCAGTCACCCTGAACACCAGCACACTGGAAATGCAGCCAATTTTTGCAAACACTGCATTGAACCCATGCAAATGTCTTGACGTCTTCATGGAAAACACTGGTGGAAAACAAAAGTGGGAAAGCTTTAACAATAGTCTACAAGACAAGATGCACAATCAAGTTTATCCATTTCATTTGACTTAAGACAAAATGATCTAGACAACTGTGCTATGCTATGTCGACTAAGTAAAGCTATACCATGCAAATGAACTACAGATAAGCTGTCTTTTTTATCTACACACCTGGTTGTCCCAGTTGCTCGCTGGAACAAACATGATTTTATTTTCCATGCCAAGCAATGGCTGCTGGAGTCTTCTTGTTTGGCATCCGCTTCCTGCAGCCTTGCTTCTTTTTTTTTCGACCTTTAACCGGTCTTCTTTAGTCGGTGGGAAGTTCTGTACAACAAGACCTATGCTGTAACAATTTTTTTGTTACCAGTATAGATTTTTGACATATTAATTCATCAATTAGTCTCACCTCAGTATTCAGGTTTTTGATCATCTGGGTTGCATGGTGCAGACGCAGAGTCCTGCACTGATTCAAGGTCAAGGATTCAAGTCGCCTTGACATCTGTAACCTCATTTTCAGCCGCCTGTTTTGAAAGAAAATAAATTACATTTATGAACCTATAGACCACACATGCACTGAACCGAACATAGTAGGAAACTCACAGAACACACAAAAACACCACAGTTGATGGAGTCCTGCTGCTTCCACTGTGGAGGAAACTTTAAACTCCAGCCTTGGAGTCCACCAGAGAATCTGAAGACATGTCTACAAAGGAAGAAGGTGGCCATCGTTTAGGGTTACCATACAGTTAAATTCCCTTTCTAATAAATTTGACATTTTAAATGAAATGCTACTTCCCCCTTTACCTGAGAAGGTCCATGTCACTGTCTTCAATCCTTGTGTAAATCACCAGGGAATCGTAAATTCGGATTTCTTTTATGATGAAGTCAAACACCTTTAAGACAATAAATGTGTTATCACTGCTGTACATATACAAATGTATAACTGATTTTTCTAGCTCAACTTGCATGAGTTTATATGTAGGTCATTCTATAGATTATGGCTTTAGATATTCCAGCATCATTTAAGGTTGAAGAACAAAAGCGTTTGAGCCAAACTGTCACACAGAAATATTTACCTTTCCAATTCTATTAAAGTGAAACAATTAAATGAAAGCTTGAAAGTTTTGGTGGCTCACCCAAAGAATGAAATGGTTGTCTGTCTCTGGTGTAGAATGACCCACAATTCTTGGCAGGAAAATCTTGTCTGCGACCTGTAGCACGCCAATAACATGAGGTTTGACAAAACAATCAATCTTCGTAGCAGAAGTGTTTTGTTGTTTCGACAAAAATTCTCCTTTCATGAAAAAAGGACCTACGGGAATGTGTTTCAAAAGAGCATCACTGACAGCTCCACTCTTCTGCCATTCACGGTGCCATAAAATGTAGTCAAACTGACCCAAAGAACCACACTAAAAAAGAAAACATCACATCAATGTTTAAGTAAAATTTGTTCAGACGTTAAAAACATATAGGCAAGTAGGAAATTAAAATGTATTACCATGTGCTCTCGAGCCAGCTGTGCTACTCGATAGTTTACCGCCTGTAATTCAATATACGTGTTAAAAAACATATCTGAATTTCTGATAAAGAAATAAAAATGCAGACACTGCAGTAAATGTCAAAACAACTCATTTCATTTCACCAGTAAAATGTATCTTCTCTTACATCATCAGTCAGCCATGGCATACGCAGTGAAGACTGTCCCAACAACTCCGGTGGGCAAACACTCCGAAGGTCCTTTGTAGTCAGTGGGAATCGCCGAGTTCAACTGGCCAGGATTTGATGTTCATCCCGAGACCCACTGAAAAGTTCCTTCAGTTTTGCCTTCATAAACACATAAACACATAAACACATGGAATGGGAACTGTAATCACCTATAACTTATGGCTTCACTTAGGACCAAAGGAAAACTACACAGAGTGTGATTACCTTATCGTTTTCCCCAACAGCATAAGATTGTGCAACAAATGACGTTGCACTGTGTTCCCAGGTCGGTCCAACTTGGGCAGACTGTATGCTCTCTCCTAAAAAAAAAATAAAAAATGGGGGGTTAGGGGAGAAATAACTCCTGAAAAAAATGATTTACATTGTCATACATACGTATATGTTCACCCCTTTTTGGGTCACACCAACAGGATAACAGACAGTTGTACATTCTTAACATTTTATCACTCTGTCTACTTTAATATTATTGACAATTACTCTGTAACATCATATACTGACCAAACTTACCAGCAGACTGGAGACCCAGCATCCCATACAGGCCAATACACAATTGTGTATTACACAATGTGTCCATTTCGGCCTTGAAAGCCCTGTTAATTTTTTCATTGTGCATGTCAATCAGCACCCTCACCGTCTGCTTAAAGTGTGCCTCTTTCATCTGGCACAAAGAGTATTTCACAGACGCAAGTTCTCGATTTAACTGCTCTGCAACAGAAGAGTTAACTTCCGCTCTGAGGGTGGGACATATGTTGAGGCTTCTCATTTTTTCTTCTGGACGTTTCTGATTTTTCTAATGAAACCTGTCATACAGGGAGTATCTGTCATGAGTTCTCGTTTTCGGATGTATCCCTGACGTTATGTCCCTTTGTGGCAGGAGTGGGAATGGGGACCTAAGGTTATTTATCCACTCCAAATCAACTTTTAGTTCTTTCTTGGCTGCCAGTTTGATATTTTCAGTTGTTGGGGCACACAGTCTTCCATCATGTGGTTGGAAGGATAACTGTTTTGTGCGATTATTGGTGTGCCGAGCAACCTGTCCAGCTACATCGGAAATGTAACAAGTGGGAAATTGCTTGAAGCTTAGCAGCCCATCTGTGTGATCTCTTGCCAACTCCGTCCAGAAGAAAAAGTTCAAATAATAGACAACACCATGCACGCAGGAAAAATGAAGGACACCACCTGAAGAAAAAAAACAACAACATGGAAGACTACATTAATATTATTCGAAGGTAACAACAAAACAGGAAATTCACAAAACAAATTATGACTCACCGCCGGCTTTCTGTAGCTTCACAAAAAGCTTGGGGTACACATCCTTAAAGTTTAAAAGCTCCTGAAGCCTGTTCATCATATCGGCAATTGACCCCTCAGAAGACACACCCACAGTGTAACAAGCGTCCTGGAGATCTTTTTTCTGAGGCTGAAAAAGAGCCATTTACATGATATGAAGCACTCATCACATCAGCATCTTGTACTTAACACCCAGAAAAAAAATATTGTGAGGACTGGCAACACTGCATGGAGGATTATAGTCAAAGTAACAAACTTTGCACAGTACTTTGCATACCTTTTTAGAGTCAATGATCTCAAGTATGATGTCCTCATTTAATTTTTTATTGTGATGCTTGATCTCATCTGTCCTTTTTTTTAGGGCCTTCTTGACCTCGGTTTTAGGGAGAATATTTCCCACTCTGGTGTTTTCTCCCATCCATGGTGCCAAAGTGAAGTGGCCAACAGATGTACAATATGGATTTGTTAGAGACGATCCTATTTGTGAAAAACATGTTATTATTAATATTATTATTATTATCATTATTATTGTTATTATTATTGATTTATTTTATTTTCGAAAAAAATATTTATATAGCAACCATTTACAAAGGTTTATGGTTGGCATAATTTTTGCTCTATTCTCCATTTTTTATCATCTAGAGCATGAAGAAGTCCGTTTAAATGTCCCAACTGCAAGTAAAATTTTTAAATTGATTGCAAAGGCATGAAAATCACACAACTTTTCAAAAAAAGAGCACATTCACTGCTATCAGTATGTTATTCTAACAAAGAGGCAAAGTATTCCAAAGCAACAACATTCAGAAGGAAGTTATGATTAAAAATTTCATATGGGCACGGGTTGTGTGTTTAAGTTATCACATATGCTTACATGGGACATCAAAGGCCAGTTTCCAATTTGCATCTCCAATCACCACAGCTGGGTGGTATCCACACTGGTAACAATAGTAGTCATATTTGAAACTAGTTAGGGACAAAAAATGGTGGAAGGCTCTCCTCACTAGCTGATGGTGGTAGCGGTTGCCATTGAAGAATGACAGAGTGTCCAACATGCATCCACTGGTTGTCTTGTTCTGTAAACACATTGAAGTTTTCAGTTAGTGTTTATGTATACGGGCAACTGTATTACACAAAGGATTTCTGGCTGCCTTACCGCCAAACCGGACAGCAGAAGCTCACACAGTGGCAGTGTTAGAAACACACGGTTGTTAAAGTTGTGGAATCCGGATGAATATTCTTGGAACCTCACAACATTTTTACAAACTGGGAACTCTTTTGTAGCGACAGAGACACCTGTCGATAGAAATAATTGTATCAATTTTTGTATCAAGTTTTTTTTTTTAACAATAAATGAATGTTAATCAGGTATTATTTTTACATGGACACAAAGTCTTCCATTCTTTACCAAATATTGTTATATCATGATGTGGTTAAACATGCTTAACTATTGAATTTCTTTTTTTAAATTGACTGACCTTTTTTTACATAATTAATTCCATACACCATAGCCTGGGTGGTTGCTATTTAGGATGGATTAAGTATGGGAGGGGTGGGCCCTGGACAGTAGGGGCAGGTGTTCTCTGAAGGTTCAAGACATGATGGTGGTTGTTCCTCCTTTGTCCTGAGATGCACTGGTATTTCTTGCAGGCATGGGATGCGCTTTTGTGCTTTTAAGTAGTCTGTCATTGCACATATTTTCCGGCCATTCAAGTTCTGTGACTCACAGGTAACGCAGCTTTCTAGCATGTGACTTTCCAAGTCATCAATGTCATGCACTTGGATGTCAGAGGTGGCTGCTAGGGTGCCTGGCAACTCCTGGAAAATCCACCACATTCCCATCATGCGATGGACGCAGCGATGAGATTGTCCACTTCCCCGACATTGACAGTTCCACTGCCCAGCCACAGAATCAAATGTCACCCTAGTCGGCCCAAAGTAAGACCAGTTGTCACTTTCATTGGTGAATATAGAAAAGAAGTGCCAATGTTTTGATTGTTCCCCATCTTCCACAAAAACTGGGAAAACACTGTCAACGCCACACTGTACTGCAGCCGTGTTCAGTTTGTCACATTTGTCACCCCATTCAGATGACATCAGCCCTTTGCTCATCATGTCCTGTAGTGATCCACTTGTGAGGACTGCAGGCTTGATGTATGGTTTGGCTTTTGATGTCCTCTCCAGATGTGCACATTCTTTTCCTAGGTTTCCAGACGACCATGCTATTTGCATAAATCTTCTGCACTTGGGTACCTTGCAATCCATTTTCTGTGAAGTTGTGGATTTAATGACATGGATGGGGAACACAGGGCTATGGTCATACTTGGGTGTGACATAAATGCCATTTCTGACATGAACACACACCATGGGTGTGTAGTCAATGTCGTGGACATCTTTAATGTGGCGTTTCAGATTTTTCTGGGCACTTAAAACAGCTGGACAGTGTGGGCAAGGAAAATGTCTATGCCTGGACTTCACAAGCTGCGTTTCTCCTGTTGACTCATCTGAAATGTTCTCTGCTTTTCTTTTTGTAGTGCTCGGATTCTTTGCAAAATAAGAGAAAAAGACAAAAAATGAACACGTAAACAATTATTTATAGCCATACTCAAAGTATAGTGCTTCTGCTCTGCACAGATACTGTAGCAGATGGGTGGTTCTGTAGGAGAGGATTATGGGCTACAGAGACACATTTTGCTACACAATGGGAAATGAAACTTATAACATTGCAGGTGAAAACACAACACTGTTCACCACCAGACACTCTAATTTCACTGATAGGGATTCAACAATTTTAGGGGAAGGAATTTGATTATTTATCACAACTGGCAGAACAGGGACACGAAATGGCATGCTGTAACATTCAAGACCTGTTTTGAAAGTTCTTGAGAATAAAAAAACAACAACATTCCAACACTGTTAATTAGGGCCATATATTACCTTTTCTCTTCTGTGATTCCATACCTGCAGGAGATAGACATTGTGAAAATGCAGTAAACATTAGGATAACATGACAATATAGGCTATACAATCAAGGTAATTTTATGACTAAAACATGTACCCCAAAATCAGAACTACCTAAAAAAAAATTATTAGCATGACATGACACGACAAAACATTTTCTCTTTATGAAGTAGCGTGTTGTTTTATAATGGTACTGAAAATATGGAGCATTTTGGTAAGACCTGTTGCCTACAGGCTTACACGAATAATTACCTGTTACTTTGAAACAACCTTTGCTGCCTATATGACCACATGTTTTGGGAGGGAGTCGTATACCAACACATTTAATAGAGATATTCAGATGGCTCATGCCTGACTACTTCAATAAAACATCTGATAATAAAATGTCTGTTTGTAGCTTCATTGAGAGGTACCAGTTGTAGTCATTTTTTTTTTTCTATTTTAGTGCTTTGTAAAATGAATGAAATTATTTGTATTTCATTATTTACTTTGCATGCAGCAATCACAATTGCTTGGTTTTACTCTTACACACTGTCACTATATAAAGATCTTCCCTCCCTGCTTGTCCATCCAACTGCTGACTTAATTTTAAAAGAAAAACCTCCCTCTCATTTTTGAGAATTTTTTAAAATTTGGAGATGTTTTTTAAAATCAACATTAAATGTTTGCTGATGCCACATCAGAACACCTACCATGTATGGATTTTAAATGATTTCCAAATACAGCTGCCCGTGAAAATTCTCGAAAATCACATAATGGGCAATGGTAGTGACTTCTTGTTTTTTGCTTGCAGTTCTTGCAGAAGCAGGCCACCACAAATTTCTCTGAAAAATAGATTCATGCGATTAGTAAAATGCATTAATTTGTCAACACCCAACAGTATAACTAAATTACTAACACAATATGTATTCCCACTCTAAGCTCACTCACCCTTGAATGTGAAACCCTTGATTGATAAACAAACACACTTGAGTAATAAAAGGAGCAAACTATTGTCAACAATGCCCTCTTGCCATACAGCACAAAGTAAATTTTCTTTTATTGACTGGTTCATTATTTTGGAATTCACAGTTTAATTAAGCGAAAACATCTACATCCTTATTTAATTTTAAGTCTAGACTGAAGTCCTATCTTATACGTAAAGACTCTATATCTTCAACTTAATGATTTCACTTTCACTTTGAGTCTTAACTTTATACTCTTTTTGTCTTTATTATATGGTATTTACCTCTTACCACTTTCTGTGTACATTTTTTTAAATCTATGCATTGCCTCTGTTTTATGGTGCAAATAAAATAAAATAAAATAAAAAATGATAATTATGATCATAAATGATAATAATAACAACTATTCAACATAAAATAAATATTTGAATAATAAGAAATAATAATGAAAATAAAGAGGGTTGTTTTCTTTCAACAAACCAATAGCTGACTTTGCAATTTTTTTAGTTCACCTCGCAATGGCAGCACTTGTGACCAGCGAGACAGAACCGGGGACCTGAGTGCTAACTCCGAGATTTCGACCGCTCCATCCCTCAACTCATGTTGGATATTCTTGTTAAATATTTGAGTTACGTACAGCTGTTCGCATGCAAACGTTGTTATATATGAAAATGACTCCTCTATTTATTAACCTGAGCAAAAAGCGTAACAAGCCTGTAATAGAGTAAGTGTAACTAGCGGGGAGGCGGTGGGGGAGGGGCACCTTGCTGGAAGCGTACTTGTAAGTTGTAGCCTCGACTACAACTTGACTTAGTTGACAATTTTTGGGGGAAAAACATATGACACTTGCCAAAAAATATATAGATATAGGAATCAAATTAAGTTACAATTAATATATGTTACCTACCAACGTTCCTCCAGTCGTCAGTGGGTCCTCTGGGCTTACACATCCACTGATCAGCGCAAGTCTCGTCAATCGATGTAAGCAGTAGGTGGGCAGTGATTTCACGCCCTGGCGGGTTGCCAGGTGTGAACGGTAACTTTAAGTATTGCAGCTTTTAATGCAAAACTTATTTACATTGTGATGTTAAGTTTTATTTGTCATAATTTAATCTCTGACAACGATTAAAATTGCTTTTTATCATCTCTCTCTCCTGTCGCATCTCTCTCAAGCAATAAAAAAAAATAAACCAGGTTTAAAAAAAATAATAATTCTGTAGACTTTTATAGATGTAGCACGAGTCCAATGTATTCATGAGTAATTAAAACTAAAAACAACTTTAAAATTTTGACCTTTAGAATGACCCTTGACCACAGTCCCCTTGTGTCATAAAGTGAGATAAACCCTTTGTTGCCTCAGTGCACAAATTGTCATTTTTATTCAGTTTGGAACTGGATAGAATAAGAGGGAGAAAAAGTATCACCTTTCAAACAACACAAAACAATGTAGCATATGAATGTTTTTGTCCCTGATGGGCATTCAATTGTATTCCAAAGTGACAGGATCAACCCAAACATGGCAACCATTTACACATTTTTTCTGCCAGTTTAAAAAGTGCCAACAAAACATGACCAGATATTTTTTCAACCTCACGGACAAGCAGCCATCTTTTCACATGTATGCAACCACTTCACATTCATACAAATGATTTTGAATGAATTTTAATATAACATAATGTATTCAGATGATTTATTGCAGACCAATGGAAAATGAATGTAGGCAATTGCGGCCCATATGAATTAGGGGCGAGGAGGTGAACTTGTCGCGACGGCTGCATAAGCAATGGCAACTCCGGCGAACAGCAGCATGCGCCGTAACGGCTAGCAGCACGTTTATTATAAATACAAAATCAAATGTTATTTTCTTTAATATTGTTTTATTATCTTTCTTTAATATAAAAAAAACACGACTTAATTGCGGGTTGTTTTATTTTTAATAATGAAACATTGACGTCCTTTGCCATTAACTGTGAATACATTAGGACACTAACGTATATACAGTTTTACACTATGAACCTCAGACATGTGATGAACGCGTCAATGCTCATTTGGGCTCTGGGAGTTGATGGAGCCTCCTCCTGCTGCTTTGTTAAAATAAATAAATAAAATATGTTGACATAATTTGCCATATTTTATCAACTAAACAGGACAGATAAGACAAACGTGTTTGATTAGTGCTAGCTTTGAAACTAAATCCTGAAAACAGTCATCCTTCTAGTGCCCACTAGGCATGGGTAGGGTTGTAACAGTTCTTAAAAAGAGTGACCTCCACCTTATGTTGACATTTCAATTACAATTACAATCTTTTTTAGTGTTAGTGTTAAAACTGACTCCGGCACTGGGGTACGTTGTGACAATATACCTCTTTGTATTTGACTCTAATTTCCATAATCTGGTTTGGTGTAGGAAATCTCAAAGTGTGTGTTATTTGTAACACACAAATATGGCTATCATGTATCAACATTTGAAATCTCTAAAAAACAAACAAAGAAAAATAATACAGTGAGTTACACTTGCTCAAACCAAAAGTGTTACAATCACCCCCGGTCTCCCTAATGATCATCACTTTGAAGTGTCAGTAACTCTAACTGAACTCAATAGCCTCCATTCAAACTTGCACAGTTTTCTCCAACGCAGATTCTTCTTTGCCACCGCAGCCATAATATCTTTGTGTGTTCACGTAGCGATTTGAGGAGAAAAGTTGGCGGGGCCTTTGTTTGTTGTCAGGCTTATTTGTTACCATGGTGAATCGTAGTATCTGGGCCCCATTGACAATGGCTTTTTAACTCTAAGTGTGAAACTATTAAGAGTTGATTTAATTAACTCAAATCTGCTCTCATATGTTCTGAAACTGAAAACTCAAGAGTTTTCGATCTCTGTCCGGATCAACTCAGAGTTCAGAGTTGAACTCAGAGTTTGTTGAACCTGCTTTGTGAAATGAACCTCTGTTAACATTAGTTAACTAAACCTCAACATCTCAATTGCAACGTTCACAAACAGCAACATCAGACATATTTGGCTCAACTTTGGTAAAGGCTGTGATTTGATTTTCACAAAGAATGTATACAGA
The DNA here is from genome assembly GCF_046127955.1 of Nelusetta ayraudi. Lineage (NCBI taxonomy): Eukaryota > Metazoa > Chordata > Actinopteri > Tetraodontiformes > Monacanthidae > Nelusetta > Nelusetta ayraudi. The sequence continues at coordinate 277,695 of NW_027466086.1, forward strand.
ACAAAAATAAGCTGCACTAGTTTTACTCAATGAAGTTGAAAATGATAATCCACAAATCATATGTAACAACTGAATGAAAATAAGAACTGGAAGAGAACTGAATATTATTATGTTTTCCACAATTCCTCTCCTCCACACATGCCTTCTATTTTAAACCCATTTTGACAGTTGATCTGCCACGTCGGAAACGAACAGCAGCATCTGCCCTGACCTGAGCCGTGACATCTCTGATGGCACCCCTAGAAGCCATGGCAGATTTCACGGGTAGTAACACGCAGTGGCACATGCAGCAACAGTGACATGGTCAAGTATTCACCACTGCATACGCTTTCCCACACTTGAAAGGGAAGGGGCTCCACAAATCAGACTGAAGAAATTCACTCAGTGCATTTAATTGCTTTTATTCCACAAGAGGCACAGCACAGGTGACAAATCTTGAGAACATAAAAACAAAAAGACAATTAAAAAAAAAAAAGGTCAGGCTTACAATCAACAAATGTAATGCTAAATAAAACATATTTAAGTTAGCAAGTAAAGTTCTAATTCACACAAAATGGCCTGATTAAAATAAGATTTTTTTTTTTAAAGTACACTGTTCACATACAGTCTTATATGTAGAGAGAGACCAGATTTTTTTTTTTTAAGGGAGACTAAATAAACTAATTTTACCCTATAATTTTGAGATTGACATAAACACTGGCAAATCCGGCGAACAGCGGCAAGTGCCTTGACTGCTTTTTTTTTTTTTTTTTTTAAGAAATCTATTGAAATTATGAAATTAAAAACTCTCAAAGACGATAATAAACACAGATTAAATTAAATACAGTATAAAAATGAATGAAACGGGGATATTGTCAGGGGGGAAACAAAGCACAGTAATCATAAGGGTGGCACATAAATTAAAAAGTAAATAGGGCACTAATGGAGAATAAGGACTGGTATTCTAAATTAAAATAACACAGTCGGAGCGAATGCCGCGACTGCTAGCGACACTATGTGGCCCTGCGATGAACTGGCGACTTGTCCAGGGTGTCCCCTGCCTTCGCCCTAAGACAGCTGGGATAGGCTCCAGCAGACCCCCGTGACCCTGAGCTCGGGACTAAGCGGGTATGGAAAATGAATGAATGAATATTGTAAAGGAAACAAAATAAATATAATTAAGAGGTGCATATAAAGTAAAAGAATAAGTGAATACGGCACTGAAATGCACATAATGGAGCATAAGTACTGGTATTTTAAATTAAAATAACACATAGCGCGCAACAGACGGAGCAAATGCCGCAAATGCCGCGACTGCTAGCAACACCGAGCATCGACACTTCCGGCAGTGGCAGCGTATGCTGCGACACTTTCGCAGCATATGCCGCGACACTTCCGGCACAGATCAAATCAAGTACATCATATGAGTAAATGAAAACGTGGATATTGTAAAGGAAACAAAATAAATATAATTAAGAGGTGCATATAAAGTAAAAGAATAAGTGAATATGGCACTGAAATGCACATAATGGAGCATAAGTACTGGTATTTTAAATTAAAATAACAAATAGCCAGCAACGGTCGCAGCAAATGCCGCAACTGCTAGCGACACCGAGCAGCAACACTTCCGGCAGTCGCAGCAAATGCCGCGACACTGCCGCGACACTTTCGCAGCGTATGCCGCGACACTTCCGGCACTGCGCAGCGACACTTCCGGCAGTCGCAGCATATGTCGCGGCAGTCGCGGAACGGGTGCCACTGCCACAAATTGAGCCAGCCCCTACTGCGAGTTAGCGTAGCGCGATAGCGAGCTCACCCCGCCCCCGTCAACGGAAAAAATGCCGGGACGTTAGCACAATTTCCAACCAGCCAGAGAGTTTACTCTCTATACAGTTGAAAATCCTCTATCTAGGTTAAAATAGGTTAACTCTGAGACACACTGCATTTTTTTTTTTTTTTTTTTACTGTGTACCTTAAAGTGAGCCATCAACAGAAAAAGATCAAGCTCAGTGTCCCTCCCTGTCAGACCAACAGAGGACTGTGATCAATCATCAACTGATATTCATCACACGGTCTGTGTCCCCATCTATAGGCATAGTGGTGTCACTGCACATCAGCAAACGCACAAAGCAGAGATTTTGTTTCATCAATGACTGGATTGGAATACTTTTATTAAAAAATAAAAATAAAAAAAGATTGCAAAAATTAAAAATTTCAAAAGTTGACTAATTTAATCAGTGTGTGTGTGTGTGTGTGTGTGTGTGTGTGTGTGGAGGGGGTTTGGGGGGTCAGGGCAATGAATTCATGTCAAGGTTTTCATGTCTGCTTTTTATTGAAGCTATATTTTAACTTTAAAGCTACATTTGAATAGCCTTGAAATAAAAGAAATACACGTTTTTGAGTGTATTTGTAGATGTGAATAAGGTTGATACAACTATCCAGTCATTGTGTATTTATTTATAATGTTTAATTTGAAGAAAATTAAAAACACATGTTGCGGTCAAGCGTAAAACCAGTCCGTCTACAGCCTGGCAGACAGGTAAAATGTTCTACATAAGCCTATAACCTGACAGACAAAGCGCAGGTCCAACACCCATTGTAACGGCAGCCCAATGAGGTAGATTTAAAGGGCACCTATGATGCTTTTCCACTTTTCTGAGCTTTAAAAACTGTTACAATGTTGAACCCGATCGTCAAACGATCTCGATTTGTTCATGCGTTTGGACGTGAGCCCTGCAAATTGTTGGGCATGGTTCTAAACGCTCTGTTCACTGAGATTTTTTCAACACTGGGCACGGAATGACGCCATTGTGTGCCGGATCTCCTTTCATGGCCAAGCTCCGGCACACTCTCGGACTGGTTCCGCCCTCCCCCGCTCTGCCCCGGAAGTGATTCCACAATGCGCTGCTCCAAGAATTTTTTTTTTCGGTGTCAGGGAAATTAAAAAATACAAAATAAAAAATACCGAGCGACTACTGAAGCACCAAGGACCACAACCGTCGGAGTGGAACGAACAGAGAAAATGTTGGAGGTTTGTTCAGCCTAATGCGGATGTGATGGAACACCAGTCTGCAGCCAGACCCCTCTCGTCTGGTCGGCAACGGGAGTGAGATGGGCTCGACTCGGCCCCCTGGTGGACGACGAGAGAATAGTCAGCCACGGCAATATTTGAAAACATGTATGAGGACTGTGAGTGTATTGTGACCTCAAGCATCATTAGTTTTAAGACTACTTGCAACGTACAACCGCTGAATCGTGTTGATGAACTGTTAGCCACCACCGCTAACTCCGTGCTCTGCTTGTTATGTGTGTTGTGTTCGCTAGCAGCGAAACTGAAGAGGCAGCGATTTTGACTCGCAAGTTTCACTCCTTATAGCAATGTTCACGCTGCCAGCATGGTAATATGGGTTGTACAGAGCTCTTCCTACTTTGTGCTTGGTATGGACGTAAGTGCAGATATTCTTGTCTAATAATAAACGACTATGACTGAAGTGATCGTTTCAGCGTACATATTTTCTCTGCTCGGACAGTGTTTTGATACATGTCAACAGAATGAAACAAAATCATTCTAAGCCCGATTAAAATGTCTCGCAAAAATACAAAACAAAAACACGGTCAGTACACAAAGTAAAATATATTTCCGGGGACACGGAAGGCACAAAAAACGTCCAGGGACTTTCGGTCCGCCTTGCGGCCGTAACTAAGCCCGCGCTGGGTCCGTAAGAAGCTGGATTAGCCGCTAAACAGCTGCTAAAGAGTGAAGCCTTCACAACGGTAAGTGTTTAAATTGTGCCTGTTTCGTAAAGTTTGACGTTTCCTTTTCACTCCCGCACCGGCAAACTGAGGAAGTGAGGCTCAGCAGCGACGAAGAGTGTGACCCCGGGCAGGGGTGTACACCGGCAAGGCTGGGGTGGAGTGAAGTGAAACAGAGCGTTTTTAGCGGGACACAGTGAATACGAGGAAACGAGCCGCGAGATACGCAAATCTAAAAAGCTTTCAGCGCGGAAAATCGTGCGTTGCTGCTCTGGAGGGGCAAGATTTCAAATACAAAAGCCCGAAAATTAGTATAATAGGTGACCTTTAAGATGAGGATTTCAAAGTAAAGTACATCATAGTTAATTTAATCTGACTCCATTTAAAAAGTGACTTTACTTTTATACATTGATTGAACAAAAGACTTGATTAATAATTAAGAATATAGACTCAATAATTAAATACTAATGATCTGACTGTAATCTCCAGTTCAGGGGTGGTTTATATAAATTAACAAAACTATTGAGTTTGTTCATTAAACATGGAAGAATAGACTGATGTTTGGGTTGGAGAATTCAGAGGTTATTGAACATGATACCCAATCTTATCTGTCCAACTCAGAGGTTAAGGGTTTGAATAATGTCCAGTGAAACTTACCATATAACTAAGGTCTTTGGGATTCTGTTTAATCCCTATCTTAGTTCAGTGATGGCAGATATAGACAAATCATTCAGTGACCTTCTTAACATGGAGGAACACCCCATGCACTAGACCAAACAAACAAACAAATGGTTTCAATGGACTGGTTAATTCTTCTCTCGTGGCCGGCAACTCCACTGCCTTAGTGCTGGAGATGCCCGCTCAGGGGCGCCGGCAGGAATTTTGAGCCCCCTTCAAAAAAAAACAAAACAAATGGGCCTCCTTTGCGCTGCGCTTGTCAAAAGCTTCACATCACTCAAAAAACACAGTATAGTTCAATAATAGTGCTTGAGTCCATCTTTGACAGTGTCAATGTATTTTTATTGTGAATTCTCCACTAAGCAAACTCTTAACATTTATGAATGATTCATGGAAAAAACACTTGATGTCTCTCAGACAAAGTTGAGCTTTGACCTTCATAGACTGCATAGACTGCATTAGGGTTTAGCGATAAGGCTAGAATTAGAGTGAGGGTTTCGGGTTTCCTCATGGGCTAGAAGCCCCAAATTTGGCGTGGGTGTGTCCTGGAGGATCCTGATGAACCTGAAAGTGGCCCCATGTCTCTCGGACAAAGTTGACCTTGGACCCTCATAGACTTGTATGGCATTGGGGTTAGCGATAAGCGATATAACCTGGTGAATTTAAGACTTAGTGACTCTACGTACATGAATGTATGGGGTACCCCGTCCTTACCTTGTTCCAACCCTCCACAAACCTGACTGTCCAGTGCCGAAGTCAAAGTGAGAGAGAGAACAAAGAAGGAGGGGGGCCTTTAAACTGTGACGCCGCTGCTGATTGGCTCGTTGGTCAGTTGAATGAGCCAATTCTAGAGCTCCCCTCGGAGTCCACAGGTGGCAGCTAATCTTCTTAATCACGAGCGCCACCTGCCATTCTGCATTCCCCAGCTCGCCCCGTAGCCTCTAGGTGGCCAATCTTGTACTTCCTTGAGGACATAAGGAGAAAAGAAGAGGAAAACAAAGAAAGGAGGCTCTGGACATGTAACATGTAAGACTTATCGCTAACCCTAATGCCATAGAAGTCTATGGGGTGAAATTTCAACTTTGTCCTACAGATATGGGGCCACTTGCTTTTTCATCAGGAGCCCCCTAGAAGCGCCCACGCCAAATTTGGGGCTTCTAGTACTTGAGGAACCCCGAAACCCTAACCCTAATTTCAGCTAACCCTAACCCTAACCCCAGTTTCAGCCTTATTGTTAACCCTAATTCAATGCAAGTCTATGGGGTGAATTTTCAACTTTGTCCTAGAGACATGGGGCCACTTGCTTTTTCATCAGGAGCCCCCAAGAAGCGCCCACGCCAAATTTGGGGCTTCTAGTACTTGAGGAACCCTGAAACCCTAACCCTAATTTCAGCTAACCCTAACCCTAACCCTAGTTTCAGCCTTATCGTTAAAAAAAAAAAATATATATATATATATGTATATATATGTATGTGTATATGTATATATATATATATATATATATATATATATATATATATATATATATATATATCTTTATTAAATTCACAAACATTAGAATTTACACATAACAGGAGGCAAATGACACTTGGCGTCATACCGCCATACCCACAGCGGAAGTGGAGAGCTGCTGAGGTTACTTTCCTGCGCCGCGCGCTTACTTTGAGATTGCAATTTCGTTTTCGAGTTGTGGTAACTCTTGTGCAGGGCAGGAACACGAAAATTAAAAAGCAATGCCCTCAGTTTTCTTTTTGATTGTGTCATAAAAGGTGCGACACGAATAAGAAAATGAAAATTCATATAGGAATATTTATTAATGATTTTAATTATGAGTCAAATAATGCAGCTTCGTTCTTAAAATGAAAAAGCATTTCTGTTATTATATTCTTATTTTAATTTGGATTATGGTAACTGCTTCCATATAAAACAAATACATCCATAAATATATACAATGTGAGAATTGTTTCTTGCAAGAGCTGTACTTCAACCCATGACCATCGATAAAAGTGTACACATCTAATCGTAAACAATCTGCTGCAACCTGAATTTCCACTTCTGTGTCTATAAACCAGTCACAGCTTGACTGATGGCTCTGAAGAAGCAGTTTCCATCAGCCTCTACATTCTCATTTGTACACGGCGAACCTAATGGGCCATTGCAATTAGAAATTGGAAAACTCGCACGGTCCAAATTAACCTTCAAGTTTTTGCAAAGGTCTAAACAAACATCAACATCAAGGGGAGAGAAGTTACACTCTTCATTGGTCACAGCACTGACAAACTCTACGTCAGAATTATCCATGTCAAAGTGAGGAGTTTTGCTCTTCTGAAGTGACTCACTGTTGCCAGCTGGTGCTGGAATTTTAAACCGTGACCGGTTTCGCCTTGATGAAAAGAACCATGCAGAACCTTGGCTAATCTAATACCAGTGCCATGATCTGCCACTGCATCTTCACTAGTACTAACTGATGATAGATCACAAATCACATGTGCGAGGCGTAGAACGAGCAGAGCAGTCAGAGGCAACAGAAGAAGAAAGAAAAGCCTCCTTAGCTTAGTTGATCTTCTGTGTTGCCTCCTGGACGGTGCTGGCCTCCTCTGGCTTGGTGCTGGCAACCACGGGAGCCACAGGAACCACGGGCACAGCTCTGGTCATCTGTGGCGTCGCCTCCACCTGATTAAAATAAGAAAGATGTGATTTTATGCCAATAAACATAGAAAGGAAAACACTAGGCTTTACACGATCACGATTTTTGTGCCGATCACCGATCAGTGAGTTTAAATAAACCGATCACCGATCACCGATCCGATCACGTTAGGGGCAATAAATACTTGTTTCTGTACACCCCTTGCCTTCTCACGAGCACCGTCTAAAGTTGTTTGCTTTAGCATCCGTTTCAGAGTTTGCTTTTCTTTTTCTTTCTCCGCGCTGCGTTTCTTAAACTCGACATGCTCCTCCGTGTGTATCTTTTCCAACTGCCTGATTAAATTTGTGGTGTTGAAATTTTTTGCCAAAGTTGCCCCGCGAGGTACTGTAGCGTTGCATATATTGCAGATTCAAAGAAACTTTATTGTCCGTCACATAGCGACAGTACTCAAAACAGGAAGAGGCACGAAGACGAAAATGAAGGTTTTTGAATCATGAATCATTAGCTCTCGGTGTTATGCCCCGGCCTAGGGGGAACCAGGACACAACATAAAGGCTCCCCCCCTTCTCCCAGCTCTAAAATTAGACAAAGGTGCTTCGTCCACAGGATGGTTTTTATTAAACGTCACCATCATTGCACTGGCGTCAGGGAGGGCATGGCCAAAACAACAAACAAAATGGCTCTCTTATGGATCTTACCTATGAAGAAAACAATCAAATAAATGACAGTCAAACTAACCTCCTTAACTAAAACACAGGAGAAAAGGGTCACAACACAAATGGCTTCCCTCCCCTACGGGCTACGTGGACACAAAGGGAACTGAAATAGATTACAAAACAGAATTGATGGCTGAACACAGAATGCTGCTGCTGCGGCACATGGCCTCTGGTTGGGAGCTGGGAGAAGGACAAAGAGACCGAGGTGTTGAAGTCCTCCTCCTTAAATATTGGCACCAGCCAATCACCTTTCCGCACCTGGAACAAGCAAAAAAAAGGGAACACAGGATCTACTGCGCCATCTAGTGCCCAAACGGACACACAGCAGACAAAAGGAACTGACAACAACGTAAACCCAAATCTATACATTTACATAACACTCGGATACAAACAAATAAACATGTCGATGCTGTGAAACTACTTTGGAGAAAATGAGACAGATTAAAAAAGTTTCAACACGACCATGACGTCATTGATCGGTGATTCATGACATGACGCCCGATCATGAACGTTTCAAAAAATGCCAAATATCGGCCGATCCGATACAGCCGATAAGATCGGTGTAAAGCCTAGAAAACACACACAGGTGATGAAGTGGAAATGAATAAGTACAAACCTGCTGCACTGCTGTGACATTGCTGGAGGCAGACTCAGTCATGTGGACAGTTGAACGTGTTGCCCACACCTGCAAATACAAGGACACAAAGTAACGTTTAAAGAACTGCATTTATTGTCCTATCACAAAGATGCACACAATGAAATACACATATCCCAAATACCAACATGTCACTTGTTTGTTTTGGTTTTGAGGCAACGCGTGCTGATCGACGTCTCAGGCTGGACATCTGGAAGAACATAAAGAAATTAATTCATAAACAAAGTAACACACTAATTAAACTGTACATGTACTGTACATATGTGATCTTGTGTTGATAATAGGGGTGAGGCGATACGGCTAACCCACGATTCGATACTGTGACGATATTTGGCCCACGATAATGACAACATCACGACACACGATATCTTCGATATCTTCGAAATTTTGCAGACGATATGTGACTGAAAAAGAAAAAAATACCCATAAAAAGGAAAATGCCTGTGATCTTGCATTTATTCCAAAACTTTGTATAATGTACAAACAAACGTGCACTGCACAAGCAAACATATTAAAGTGCATGAACATTAATAACTTTCATGTAAACAAGGACAGTGCTTTCTGGTAATGTAAAGTCAGTAGCAACTTGTCTTATCTAAACTTGGGGACTTGGGATATACAAACCGACGGGAAGATGAAAGAGGGGAAAAAATCCTTTCACTGCCCCAATTCTGAAAATCAACAAAAAATGATGCAGACAAAATAAATAAATAAATAACCGCGTCCCCAAAATATACGGGACAAAGTGAAGTGCGTCCCCCATCAGTTCATTACGGGACAGGCTTTTTTATTTGCAAATATGGGACAATCGCGTATTTTATGGGAGGGTTGGCAACCCTATCTAGACCACAGACGGAAATTAAATGAGGTTTTGTCATTTTCCATAAAAAACGGGACAAATTGTGTCCGGGGAGAGATTTTATCTTTCCCGGGACAGGTGGACAGGTGGTGTTTGGAAATAAATATTGATATTTGCCGTCAGTGTATCGATTATTTATTGCGACAGAAAGCACAACAATATATTGCAATATTGATTTTTTTTTTAACCCACACCTAGTTGATAAGTGTATGAATAATTGTGTGAATGTTACCGTGGCAGCTGGGGAAACCCTGCCAGATGACTCCATGACGGTCTCCATGTGGTCCAGCAGCACGGCCTCACTGAACCACACGGGATTGGACGGGATGTCTGTGTGAAATGCAGTCTCAACAGCTGTTGGTACCGTCAAAAAAAAAAGAGGAGAGGAAATCAGAGTCAACTTAGGATAAGTGTTCATTTTTAAAATAAAAAGTTGCACAGTTTGACAAATACACGATTGGGGGGGGGGGGGGGGGGGGGGGGAAAGAGGGATGAACAGGTTACCTCAACCTCCTGTCCAACAAGAGTCCATTCAGGAGCGGGTCCATACACTGGCATGTAGACAGGACCTGTCACAACCACTCTGGGAGACACCCTGGGCGATGATTGGTTGTGGCACAACACCCCTGGCCTAGGTGAAGGGGGTGCGAGCTGATGGAGCATGCAGCATGCAGAAGCTCCACCAAAATCAGTCCTGAGGTGCACCTAAACAGAAAACAACATGTTAACACATATTTGTCATATCAAATGAAGAGCAAGTAAGGCTGAAGAAGGCAAAACTTACACCATCATAACACCACCATGTACAGCTGACGAAGGGGGAGGTGATCGGCCATATACACAAATGTTAAACCTGGAAGAAGTGTCACATAATCAATTATGTAATCACACAATTCTAAGAAATATCTGTTAGCACAGTGTCACTGAAGAGAAAAAAATACAACAAAAATATGTATTTTACACACCCATGCGTGCAGCAACACGATGATATACTTGACGTAGCGCTGTTTGTAGTTCTGGCTTGACAGTCAGGCGAGGTGGAAAGTCAAGCACAAACACCTACAAAATAGTTGTATAAAAAAAAAAACCCAAACAAACATAAAAATGCAAAATAAATACATGAATATTCTTGTTATTGAACTATGGATCATGGAATTACTTGATATTGATAAAACAAAGTGGCGATGACATTCATGTGTTCAAATTTGTTTGTCACAGCAGATAAACAAACCTTGGGCCAGCGGTCCAACACAGTTGCCAGTAGCGCAGCAAAATCCTGGGCGGAGTCTGTTACAAGCCCGTGTTCAAGCTTGTTGCCCGGGGCGAGAACACAAAACCATCCACAAGTGGACAGAGATGTGAGTCTCCCACCACCAGAACAAAAACATAAAGAAACTCGTGGCTTGACAAAATCACGACCCATACCTTCTTGTCTGGTTGCTGGGCCTTAAGAACGAACTTGCACTGTTTTGTCAGTCAGGAGCAAAACGGGCCATCTTCGCACCCAGGTCGCTGACCAGTACCGCGCCCTGTGTAAATTGACAAAAAAGAAAAATCTAAATATGTTTTTGTAAGATTTATTTGGAATACAACATAACAACACAGGCAGAACATGAAATCATGAACGTGGAAGTACTCACGACGTTCAAAGTCCTTCCGAGGTGGAAAAGGTGTCCAATCCTGTTTTTGCTCCAGGCGTCGTTTCATGGCCAGAGAGCGACGGAATGCCTTGGTGTTCGGCATCTGAACAATGAAATGAAAGATTGTGTCATTTTCAATGAAGGACAATGATAACACAAGTTTACAGAAAAAAGTGATGTTTTCTCACACACACGACATCAAAACACAGAAAGGTTTCTGTACCTTTGCAGCTGGAGACGATGAGCTTAAATCAATAAAGCAAAAGAAAATGTGTATGTGTACTCTTGGACCCTAACCCTAATGCCATACAAGTCTATGGGGTGAATTTCAACTTTGTCCTAGAGACATGGGGCCACTTGCTTTTTCATCAGGAGCCCCCAAGAAGCACCCACGCCAAATTTGGGGCTTCTAGTACTTGAGGAACCCTGAAACCCTAACCCTAATTTCAGCTAACCCTAACCCTAACCCTAGTTTCAGCCTTATTGTTAACCCTAATTCAATGCAAGTCTATGGGGTGAATTTTCAACTTTGTCCTAGAGACATGGGGCCACTTGCTTTTTTTTACAGTATAGTTCAATAATAGTGCTTGAGTCCATCTTGACAGTGTCAATGTATTTTTATTGTGAATTCTCCACAAAGCAAACTCTTAACATTTATGAATGATTCATGAAAAAACACTTGATGTCTCTCGGACAAAGTTGAGCTTTGACCTTCATAGACTTGCACTGCATTAGGGTTTAGCGATAAGGCTGGAATTAGAGTGAGGGTTTTGGGGTTCCTCATGGGCTAGAAGCCCCAAATTTGGCGTGGGTGTGTCCAGGAGGATCCTGATGAACCTGAAAGTGGCCCCATGTCCCTAGGACAAAGTTGACCTTTGACCCTCATAGACTTGTATGGCATTAGGGTTATCGATAAGCGATACAAACCTGGTGAGTTTAAGACTTAGTGACTCTAAGTACATGAATGTATGGGGTACCCCGTCCTTACCTTGTTCCAACCTTCCCTCCACAAACCTGGCTGTCCAGTGCCGAAGTCAAAGTGAGAGAGAGAACAAAGAAGGAGGAGGGCCTGTGACGCCGCTGCTGATTGGCTCGTTGGTCGGTTGAATGAGCCAATTCTAGAGCTCCCCTCGGTGTCCACACACTGCAAAATATATCTAAGAAATAAACACTTAAATTGAGAAAGAACAGGCTAGAAACAAGTCAAATTATCTGCCAATGCAGTAAGATATTTACACTTGGTAAGATTTCTTAAAATAAGACGATATATCTAGGCATTTGAAGAATGGAAAAACTCTTGAAATAAACAGTAAAGCACTCATTCCAAGGACTGTACTAAGTCAAATAAACTTGATACTAGCTTCTCAATTCTTTTTTCACGTTTGCTTCTTTCTTGATTTGAATGAAAAGACCTTAAAACCAGACCTACTAACAGTGCAATTCTTCTTAATTTAAGTGTTCACAATATTAGCTTTTTTTTCTCAAAATGAGACAAAGCATCCACCCCCCCTACGCCCATTCCCCCCCCAAAAAAAATAATTCAGCAAACAGATTTAATATTGTCAACAACTATTTATTCACTTAAATTGCTGACAGTGCCTTCACTGCCTTGTAATAAAAACGTCACTAAGGCATTGAATCTTAAAACAACCTCAAGCAATCATTTCTAGAACGCAAGTAACAATTGTTACAATATTCACCGTCATCATTATTGAATATTGATTCAGATTCCCTGACACTCAGTTACACAAAAAAAAAAAAAAAAACAGTATGGGGACAGCATATAGTGTTGTGTTCCTATCACCACTGATAACATATTTGTTCCAACAGACTCCCACCCACCCTCAAGTTACAACTACCAGGGGAGTGTATCACTCCCTATACCTAGTACACAGCTCTACTCCCCAATAAAATCTTTCCATTCTGCCATGGTCTTTTTTGTATGAGGCTGTGGTGTCTCACTCATGGATAGTGTCCTGTAGCACTTCTGTCTGAATGACAGAGAGAAGGGTTGCCACACACTTTTGGATATGTGAGGTGCAGGGCATAGTAGTAACCCATCAGATGAAGCAGACCGTCACTCAAGTCTTCCGTGGCTCCAAGACAGATGAGACAGCGGGTCCCATCAAACAGCAACACAGGGGTGCAGAAAGACCTCTTCTGCGAGTACATTGTGGGATCTTCTGTTGGCTAAAGAAAAAGAAGAAGGAAACGCCACATCCATGCATGGAACTATGAAGTGTTGAATGTGAGAAAATGCAAACAAACTTTCACCTGAATGACATGAAGCAGTGCCTCACTGGCATGTCCCAGCTTCTTCGGTGGTGGACTTGGTGAAGGAAAGAGTGTGGGGAGTGCCCTGAGCAGCGCGATGGAATATTCCACTGGAATAGAACAAATCAACTTTGAGTTCAAAGTTAGTCTTCCTAAAAATGAGTCTTATTAGGTTTGTGTTGATCACAAAAAAAGTCTTATTTTTTCAGCATGAAGAGTATTACCATTCTGCATCTATTCATTCAGCGCAACATAAACCATCCTATGTCCAAGGAAACAGCTACACAGTCAATTAGAGACACAGCAAAATGACTCACCTACATCCAGCGTTATGCGTGGCTTCATCACTTCATTTTTTTTCCAAACACCATAAAATTACACATTGGTGCAGAAGTCTTCCCATCTCTTTTTTTAGTTCATCAATGAATTTTCTGTTGCCCTTATCCAGAATGCGCCGCAGCTCATTCATCGCCTATAATGCAAGTCAATGTTAAAATCTGCAAAAATTCTTGCTTTTCATCATAAACCAAAACAAGTTAATCACTTACACGATAAAGATCCTTGACACATGGATATGCATCCAGGATCTTTGTTGGCCTTGTCCTGTTCTTTCAGAACATCACTATCAATGAAGGATCTTCTTGCTTGAAACTGCAGGTCAAGAATTTGGGAGACAGCATCTTGGTTGGGTTTTGGTTTCTTGTACAGCTCCTGCAGGGTCTGATAATGTCTGGCCTGTGCTGTCAGACCATCTTTGGCTGATGAAATGGAGGAGACAAATCAGTAAATCAGTCAAATGGATGAAATTGTTTGGAGCATCAAAATATATCAAATGACAATTCAAATGTAAAAATGCCTGTGATATATCATGATATCCAAAACTATCATAACATTGCCTAACTTTCATACATTATCATTATTATTAAAATGGACATGTTTCTACTTACGTGAAGTGTGGCCGTTATCAGAACTGCGCCCTGGTGTGTGACACAAAATAATTGTTGATCCACCAATTGAGTCTGCATCATGATCTTCTTCTTGGTCACTTGCTGAGAAGTCAATGCGATGCCTTTTCTTCTTGTGGCCCCTCTCTGGTGAATCTCTTGTGAAGATTCTTGTAAGTGCTCGCTTGGTAAATAAAATTTCACTCATTGAAAGAACAAATAAAGATGGAAAGTGAACATGCACAGATAAAAAAAGTATCAGCCAAAAATAACCACACGCTTCAAAATCTAAGTGCGCAAAATAATATAATCACTTACATGTTTCATTGTTTTGTCTTAATCCTTCAGCATGGGATAATAATCCACTAGTCTTTGAGACATTGCAGTGACTTCATGCTTAGAAGGGTACCAGACCCCCTCTCCTTGCTGACTGGCTCTCAAGATAGAAATCATGCTGGTGACAGTGTTTCTCACCAGCCTGCATCTCAGCTCTTTGAACATGACACATTTCCCCTCACTGGCAGTGCGGGCCATCTGGAAGTAGTGCTTACGAGCTTGCTCCAACTCACTGTCTGTATAGAGGGTGGGCAAACTTTTTTAGCAACGGGCCACATGACAGACCTGCATCGAGTCGGCGGGCCACGGAAGGGGGGGTTGTAGGTAGGTACAGAATTAGTACGGGTGCAGAATCGTTCTGGGTGTAGTGACTGCCCGATACGGCAACTCCATTGGGAAATACCTCTACATCGCGGTCGAACGTGATATATGGATAGATCACGGTCAAAACGCTATTTCGCGGGTGATAGATAGATAGATATATAGATAGATAGATAGTGTGTGTTGAATACATACATTCGTATATATATGTACACATATACATATATATATATATATATATATATATATATATGTGTACATATATATACGAATAGAGAGATGTGAAGAGAGAGAGAGAGAGAGAGAGAGAGAGAGAGAGAGAATTTCGTGTATACAATATAATACAAAGTACTGTAAATACGGCAGGGATTGACAGAAAAAAAAAAGATAACCTTAATCAACCGATGTAGTTTGTCCTAATAGAGTTGCCGTATGTGACGTTGTTGGCATTCGCCCACTGGACAGAGGCGACTGCCAATTACGTCACATACGGCAACTCTATAAACGTACAGCGATCTATCCATATATCACGTTCGAACGCGATGTAGAGGTATGTCCCAATGGAGTTGCCGTATCGGCAGTCACTTCCGCCTGGAACGATTCTGCACCTGGACTAATTCTGTACCTACACCTCGTTGAGGGGGGGGAAGCATGCTATCGCTATCGCGCTACACTAACACGGCAAAGTTACGTGCCGACAAAGTTTCGTTGGGGGGTGCGGTGTTGGGGGGTTATGACTGGCTTCACGCGGGCCGGACTAAGACACGCAGCGGGCCGGATGTGGCCCGCGGGCCGGGGTTTGCCCATGTCTAGTATAAACAACATATTGTGGAGGAGCAGGAAGCTGTCGGGTCCTCTTTGGGCTGCTATTCACCAAAGGAGTGGATGTCTGGGGACAGATTGGAGATGTTCCTCCTGGTGAAGACACAGTTCCTGGCTTCATTCGGGGCAGCCTTGTCTGGTACGGTGGAATTCTCAGCCGAGAGGAAACCAGATCCAAAACATTATGAACAAGAGAGAAACAATAGACACAATTAGGAAAAAAGAAAAAAAAAGTGTTATGCTAGATGTTTTCAGAGCAAAGTAGGTAACCAATCACATCTACACTAATAAGGGCCCAAATCTGTTTCCTCCTGAGAAAGTGTTCTGGTCCAGGAAAAAGGTCTCTCAAATCATCACGACTGAGGGTGTGGAGCAAGGCTTCATCGATGTTGGCAGCTATAAAGACAGTCCAATCATTAACAAACCTACATTTTTTAACTGATGAATTTAATTCAACTTGACAAGTCAAACCAAGTTTGTTTTGTGCCAATTTCTGTTATCAGAAATAATTGTAAATGCAATTCAGTTTAGACATTTTGTCTCAAATTTGTAAAATACTTCTTTTTGAAATCAGGGTCAGCATACAGTTATTTTAATTATTTAGCGGACAAATCACAGTAATGGAAAGTTTTTCATACCTACACATGACATACCATTTAAAATTGATACTGTGACATCATCCAGCTCATCCATTATTGGCCCCGGTTTGGATGTCCATTTAATTTCTCCTCAATCTGGCAGGGAAAAAAAATCATCATATTAAGGTCACAATTAGGACAAGCTAGCCTTCCGACTCAAGATCCGTTTTTTTTACAATGCCCATCTGCCATGGATCCCAAAGTTCCCATGCAATTAAAAGTTGTGACACCTTATCTGAATGATAACCCTAGACAGCTCAACGGATTGCTAGTCATACAAACAACAATCAAAATTGGAGTGAAACTTGTAACCACAATGCCTGCAACATGGTGGTACTTATGGTAATAATCATCAAATACCAGTGTTCTTCGTGACCAAATGACAACATCTGATAGGATTGTGCCACCTTGAACTGCAATCAACTTAAATTTTGATAAAAACAAGCAAATTGTACCTAAACTACATCTTCAATCAATCCAATTTGAGCACCCTCTACCCCATAAACTGAAGATACTGCAATACAAACTTGGTCGTACAGTATTTCGTCATGCCACATATAACTAGGAATGCTAATTGCTTGTTCACATGACTAGAATTGCAGTACATCAATCCAATACAAAATACACACTTGTGACACTTGTCATCAAGCTCATAAATCCATTGAGTCGAGATGAGCACGTGCACGGAGTCGGACTCCGTGAGTTCACATAAACAGAGCATT
Organism: Nelusetta ayraudi; assembly: GCF_046127955.1. NCBI lineage: Eukaryota > Metazoa > Chordata > Actinopteri > Tetraodontiformes > Monacanthidae > Nelusetta > Nelusetta ayraudi. The sequence goes on from NW_027466086.1 coordinate 294,679, forward strand.
GCGTTTGCATAAATTATGCACGGCTATCGAGCAAGAAGCCGAGTCCAATTTGGTGCACATAACCACACTATAATGCCTCTCAATGTCCTAACCCATGCCACGCAACAAACGTGAAGAACCGATTTGAGTTTCTCACGGGACCAGCAGTGAAGTCACAACCGTTGCCCCAAATGAAATGTCGCAGCAGGAGCCTGAGGATTTTCTGAGTCAACATGCTGATCATCAGGTAACGTAATGTTGGCTTCCTTGACGACATTAGACAACTCCCTGTTTATATTTTATCCATATTTTAGTACAAAGCCTCCTTGTTTTCTGATCTGCTCCTGTTTGACTTGTTCGGTTTTTGTTTTGACATTATGCTGTTAGTGTTTATTTCAAATTAACAAGAAGTACCGGTACAGATAGTAGGAACTTAATATAACACTTGCGTCAAACAAAGAATAACTAACTGTACATATCATGTCTACAGGAAGGAGCTGGTACATTAAGTGAGAATATTCAAGAATATTAAGAGAAGATATATTCAAGGTTGTTCTGAGGTCAACTGTACCAACCATTGACAGAGCTTATGGAGCAATTTGATGTTATTGTACAGTAAACATGGAATATTGGAGCTGTCGCAAAACAAAACAAAAAGCCAACTTTAAGGCTTATTATCTCCAAAATGATACAGTAATCAATCACATTTAGAAATCAAATGTTTCTAAATGTCAAGTCAATAATGTCAAGTCAGTGCTTGATGTGTCATCAGCAGGCGTCGGCGTCAGTAATGGGGCATCGGCGGGTTTCGGGCGGAATCGCCAGGCGTTGGGAAGCGTCGGCGGGTGTCGGGGACTCGTGGCCAGGTGGCGGACGTCACGGCAGGCAGTGGCCAGGTGGGCTCAGTCCCGCAAACGCTGCTTACAGCTTTAATTTTGTATTGCTTTGATAACATTGTTTAAGTTGAGTTTAAATTTACACTATTTTTTTTTTCTTAGCTGCTAATTGTTCAAAAATGCTGATGTTAAAAGTGTGTTTGCACAGTATATGTTATGGCACTTTAATTCATATGGCAGTACATTTAAAATAACTGGCCGTCAAGTTCCAGGAACTGACAAACTGCACTGAGTTGAGTGAGATTCTCCAAAGGAACTCCAGTATAAATGTGGACTTTACATTCTAGTCCCCTGTGAAGAAAAACCCAAAAGTGAACGTTTTTGTGCCTCACCCTTTCTAACTGGGACATTTGCAAGGGGACGCAGACTGGTTATGCTGCTCCCTGATAAAAGAAAAATGTTTCTGCTGTTACCTCAGAAATTGCCTGTCATTATTGTGGCTCAGGATTTTGGAGGTAGATTTTTTTTTATTTTTCATAAGGAACAGGATAACAGTAATGCCCTGGCATTGGCAATAAGCTTTAATTTTGTATTTGCATTTTTTTTAACTTTAGATTTACATTAAAAATGTTTCTGTGTAAAGTGCTGATGTTAAGTGTTTGCACGATAAATGTTATGGTGCTTTCGTTTATATGGCAGAACATTTAAATTAAAGTGTATGAAAGACTTCTTTTAAATTCATTATTGGCTTTTGCGTATACGACGTGATTAATCATGATTGATCAGGTAAATCATGCGATTAATTGCGATTCAAATTTTTAATCGTTGCCCAGCCCCAGTAAAAACATTTTTCTGGTGCCAGCATTTCGTGAGGCAGAAGTTGATTCATACGTCAGTGCCTTGGAGCGAATAGCTTCGCCACTCCACTGGCCAAGAGACATGCGGCCTGCCCTTCTCCAATGCAAGCGGGTGGGAAAAGCACAGGAGTTGGTGTCTGCTCTTTTCTTAGAAGACAGCCTGCAATATGATGTTGGAAAGGAAGCAATTTTTCCTGCTTATGAGCTTGTTCCTGAGCCCTACTGGCAAAAATTTAGGAACCATAGAAAATCTAGTGGTCAAACCTTTGTCGAGTTTGCATGGGAGAAAAGCAACCTCTTTGATAAATGGTGTGCAGCTAATGATGTCAAAAATGACTTTGAGTCACTCCGTGAGCTCGTTCTTTTAGAAGATTTTAAAGACTCTTTGCCAGAGAAGGTGGTAATGTTCTTGAATGAACAGAAAGTGTCGTCATTGTCCAAGGCTGCTGTCCTCGCAGATGAGTTTGTGTTGACCCACAAAAATGTCATCTCATCTTCCCCCCCGATCGGACACGCCTTCTGCTTCTCGTCCCACAAGAGCCGAGTCTAGCCACCTCCCCCTTGAAAAGGCTAGAGGGAAGGGACTTCTGGTTTGGCCATAAAGCGGTAGACTGCGCGACACCAGGGCTCTCGACCATCCAGGGTAAAAACTCCCCGAAAACTTGAATAACTATTGGCAGATATCATATTAACTACAAAGTGATCAGGGGAACGTTGGAATGGGAAGGAAAACTCGATTCAACCAAAACAGAAACACGGTAACAGACAATATGGCGGAACTACCAGCTTGCTCTGAAACAGAGGGAGATGGCGAAACAAACTCCTCGTGACTAACGACGCGAAAAAGGGCTCGGACATAGAAATTATTAGCAAGGAGATACGGGATTTAAAAACGGAATCAAAAGAAGTCCTTCGCACGTTTGGAGAAACACTGAGGAACGACGTGGAAAAAGACTTGGACGACTTCAAAGACGAAATAAATCAACAACTTGCGAAAGTCATCACCGAACAGGAGCTCCAAACCAGCAAGATCAACGAGGCTGAGTCGCGGATTGAAAAGCTAGAACGTTGGGCACAGGAAGCTAATGACGCTCTGGTCATATCACTGAGAGAACAAAAAGCTCTTCAGGACAAGTTAACTGACCTGGAGTCCAGGCCGAGGAGAAACAACCTACGTATCTATGGAGTCACTGAAGGAGAGGAGGGAGAATCTGTGGACAAGTTTGTGGAAGACCTGCTGAAAAGCGAACTGCACCTGCCAGCAGATTTTAATTTCCAAATTCAGAGAGCACACCGCTCACTTGCACAGAAACCAGCGGACGGTGCCCAACCGAGACCCATCATTGTTAACTTTCTGGAATTTACTACCAAAGAGAGGGTCCTGAGAGAGCTATGGACAAAGAAAATAGAACTGGGGAATAAAGTACCGTCATTCCATCACGATTACGCGACAGAGATGGTCCAAAAGAGAAAGGAGTACAACACTGCTAAAAGAATCCTGAAGGAGAAGGGCATCTGGTTCCAGACGCCATTCACCAAGATGAGGACCCACTGGGATACGGGAACTCGAACCTACAACAGCGCAGAGGAGGTCAAGGAGGAATTGGCGAGACGAGGCCTGGCGGAGAAGACGGCGGTGGCGACGGTTGCGGAGGGGCCTGCGGCACTCGGTGCCCCGCACTACGACGGAGTGGCAGTGCAAGGAGGGATCCTGGAGGGGCTACGCATCAGCAGCGACACGAGCCAGAGAAAAGCTACAAGAGTTTCAAAGATTCTTTGATTAAATTCAGAGAATAAAGGGAAGAAAGCTGGTAGGGATGTTCTAGTATGACCGGTGTTTTTAGTTGACAAATTATTAAAATTGAATTCCCATGTTAATAGAAAAGAGACTGTGTGAAGTCCGGGTCGCTCCTTTTTTTCTAACGTTGGACTCATTTAGAACGACTAAAATACTCATTGCAGGTTCAAGTGTCATTTCTAAGTTAGGTTAGATTTTTGACTGCCTTCACGCGGGCCAGACAAAGACATGCCATAGTTTGGCCATGCCTGATCTACAGGAAACACATCTCTCTCAGCAAGAGCTAAATCAACATGATTTAAAAGCTAAACTCGACACAACTAATGGCAACAGAAGTCAGACCCGCCTGTCGAAACTTGTCAACGTCTCTCTAGCCGAACTAGGGATGTTTGATGTTTGGAGGGACCTCCACCCGTTACAGAGGACTATTTTTTTTATTAACATTACAGACAGATACAGAATAGAGGAATGTAAAATAGGAACGATTGACTTGTACTGACACAGTATTAATTACTTTATTATTTGTCTAAATAAGAGGAAGAAAAACACACTTTGGAGATTAAATGTGGGTATGCTAAATAATCCAAAAACACTGGAGGAGGTTAAGAAAGAGATTAAATGCTCTATGGAGGAGAACATAGATAGTCCAGTAGACACTACCATACTGTGGGACACAATTAAAGATGTGATGAGAGGGAGGTTAATAGCGAGGGCAGCCTATCAAAAAAAGACTAGATGTGGCGAGGGGGAGGGTCGGCTTTAACAGCCAAGCGGTGAATGCACAACGATCACACACACACAGCACCACCTCCCGATGAACGGGCACCCGCCAGGGTTCCTCCTCCAGCTGCGCTTATGGCCCAGCCCACTCTGGGATTGCTAGCCGAAATGCTAAGAAGAACTGCAAAGTTCTCAGCGTGGACACGCCAGAGGACAGAGTGCTGACTCCAGCCTGCGCTTGTTTTTAAAAGAGCTGCTTTCACTCTGCACTCTGGCGCAGGTGTAATCAGTGCGTTTACATGCAGAGCTTAATCGGACTAAGCAATAATTCGGTTTTCTCGTCCAATCGGATTTCTCACCTTGTCCCCCTATACATGCAGCTGAGAAATTTGAATTACTGACGGGAACGTGTCCTTCTCCCAACAGTAGGGGGTGGAGTGAGCCTTTTCAGCTGGTCAGCTGCTTTCGGTTGACATATTACATCATTATGATATAGAATGATAGTTCATAATGTACGTGTTACTTACTTTGCAGATAAGCTGTACCCTATTTCTTGTGCTCATGGTTATCTTAAAAGATAAGATAATGGTTATCTTAAAAGATAACCATGAGACAAGACAATTCAGATGGTGGGTATAAAGGAAAATGGGGGCGGGGGGGTTGCCTGACAATGCCACCTGGGGAGTTGCACCCTAGGAAAAAAACTATAATAAAATTCCTCGGGCTACACAGGTTCGTTACGCTTTGAAATTTAAGGGGACGAGATGGACTTCCAATCAGTCAGCTTTTTTAACAGGTAGGCAGACTCAAGAAGACATTAGACGGGTCCTATACATAATAGATCAGATCCAAAAGCAGGGCCTGCGAGCTGTTACTGGTGAGCCTTGGCTGTGTGAATTGGAGATTTCTGTATCAAGTTCTTGGGAAACTGGGGTTCCAAGAAAAGTTAATACATTCAAGGTCTCTACCAAGAACCTACGGCAAGGATAAAGATTAATGGTACTCGTCAAGGATGTTGCCTATGCGCTACATTGTTTGCTATGTTCATTGAGCCGCTGGCACAAATGATCAGACAAAGTAACAATCTAAAAGGAATACATATAGGAGAGCAGGGACATCTAACAGGGCTTTT